>NW_027192386.1:285981-358420 GCF_041956645.1 Rasamsonia byssochlamydoides | reverse complement strand
GGGGGGATTACCTGTTCAGCCCCCGTCTCCGAGACAGGCCGACACTGATAGACCGTGCTGATGAAAGTATTCGATATCAACTCCACAAGGTTATCAGCGAACGCCCGGGCATACTGATGCTTATGCAGCATTTGAAGGATTTCCTCTGCTTTCGTTTTGGTCTTGGAGAGCAGCTCTCCGACGTAGGAACTCTGATCCCCGACGCTTTCCAGCCTATGCCAAGGCGAGTTTCGCATTTCGCGCCAACAGGGCTCCAGCTCGACTTCAACCTTCCGCACCAGTCCGCGGACGACGGCGCTGGCGATCCCCATGAAAGAGTCCGCCTGGCTTTGCAGATCGATGGTCTTCTTGAGATTCTCGTCAATCCGGCCCCTGATCTTCTCTTCCAACTGGCCGCAAGTCGTATAGCAGTAGTCTGCCGTGTTGAGAACGATGATGAGGTCCTCCAGAGACGGCACTTTGGAAGGAGTCTGTCCGGTTGGCCGTTCGCTGATATAGTAGAGAAGCACTTGTTGCGCATATTGATCCAAGTATTTTGCAAACACCTTGGATAATTCCGCGAGGCTGCCGCCCGTGGAAAGCTTCGCGCATTGAGCCAGAGCATGTCTGTAGAAGGTAAAAAGCTCGGTCGATGAGGAAACGACAAGCTGGGAGTGGAATTCTTCATCCTCCGGCTTAGGCGGCTGCTGCCGATACTTTGGTAACATAGTAGCCAACAGCTTATCTTGAGCCTCGACCCAGACGCCCAAGTACGGCTCGAAGGCTTCCGAGATGGCCTGCGTGAACACCGGCGTCTCCATCGAAGTCAAAGTGTCGGTCGAGGCCCGGGACGGATTCGCAAAGCGTCGATCGAGCGAGTGTTCAAAGTCCAGCGTCTCTTGTAAGCACGAAAGCAGGAGATTGACATCAAGGGTCTGGCCGCTTCGGACCGACCGCGACAAGATCCCTTTGAAGTCGTCTCTTGTACCTTCGCAAAACGCATTGGTCAAGACTTCGCCAACTCTCCATGAAGACGGGAAGATGGCGGCATGCTCCTCGTCATACGTCTTCATCATCCGTCGGAACCAGGAGTATCGGCGGGATATATTGTCCAAGGAACCAGCCTCCTCGTTACCCCGGAAAACCTGCCGGTACTCTCGCAACTGCGTATTGCAGTACCACGTTATGAGCCTCGATCGCGCATTCTCACCCAAAGCATCCATGACCAGGCATGCCTCAGAGAGGACACCTCGCCTTTGCATCACTTCCCCCTTGGCGAAGGTGATCTCGAAATCCTCGCACACCTGCTCGAGAAGCTCCCGCTGTATGTCCGCCACGTTTCTGCTCAGGGTCGCGATCTGATCGATGGACCGGTACGACTTGAAATGAGCCATGAGCTGGATGACCGCCTGGAGCAGCTGGGCACAGTCGCGGTATTGCCGCGTCTTGGCCAGGGCGCGAAGCTGCTCGTACGCCGTCGTCAGCATCTGCAACCGCTTCAGCGCCGTCATGGACAGCGTCAGGTTTTTCTTCGCATTGTCCAGCTGCTTGATATCCGCCGTCATCTCCGTGATCTCCCGCTCCGTCTTCGCGGCGCGCTCGCGCACATCGTCGATCTTCTTGAACAGCTCCGACAGGTCCGCCTTCGCGGCCTGGATGCGCTGCACACTTTCCGCATTTGACGTCACCTGCTCCTCCACTAGCTCCGCGATGTCGTTGTCCAGCTCATTCTGGTATAGCCGAAGGGCCTCGGAGGTTTGAGAGACGGAGGAGAGGGTCGATGGATGAGAGAAGATTGCGTTCAAGTGCTCGATCGGGTCGTAATCGACTGGCACGAGTCAGCACGGGAGATATTCTGCAAACTGCGTCTTGCTCACCTGCATCCAAAGGATCAGGACTCGACGTTCCGTTGGGGGGCATATGGATGGTGTTCGTCGTTCAATTCCGTTGTTGTAGCTCCTCGATCACGCCCTCAAAACACATGCCGCAGACTGCAGTTCTGTCTGCCTGCAGCACATCAGCCGCTGGAAATGTCGATAAAACGTAAATATCTGTGCTGCCTCTGCAAAACCAAAAATTATAAAGCGTCCTCATGGGACAGCTGAAGCAATTGCGTCGTAACGAGCGGGGACAGTCCTTGGAGAGCATTAACAGCTCGGCGGTTGGAACCCACCTTAGCTAGCGCAACGTAGCTTGGCATGCTGTCTGCCTTATCAAATACTGTACAGAGTACGGAGTACATACTACAATGCTAGACTTCTACGTTTCTATTTTAAATAGAGGCAAATCAAATATCATGGTTTTGAACAGAAATTTCTGCCATTTCTGCCATTTCTATGTTCCAGAAAATATACCCATAACACTACAGTAGATAAGTCACAACCCAGCCGCCAGCCTTTGCATCAGTCTTCTAGATTCCCATGACAAAACTTAGGTATCTTCCTGAATGAGAATTTTGATGATTAACATACATGAGGGTGCGGGACGAATCCGCAGATAATGAACGTCACGTCACGTCCCCTTCGCCAGGCCATGCAAACACAGATTTCCATGGAATAATATGCATACAGAATTGAAGTCCCCGATTTGAATCCCTCGCGCCAAAGTTTATTTGAGTACATGATTTAGAAATAGAGATAGAGAAGAATGAGTCATGAGATAATGCTCGGTGGTGCGCCTTTGCAGTTCCCGATTTCGATTCAATTCAGAAACCAGGAATAAAAGCGTCTGGTGGAAGTTTGCCCTGCGCCTATAAACAGTCCTGTCAGCCTCTTGTAAATACTGAGAACAAAGGGTAGGTGATGACTCACCTTCAATTCCTCGAAATTCTTCAGCGCAGCTTCCATATTCCAATTGTTGCCCGAAAGGGCCATTTCGGAGTACTGCAGAGTCATTCTTGTTTTGAAGCTCAATTGCAGAATCATCTGCTCCTGGTGAACTTGAGCTTCTGTCTTGCCTGGAGCCGGAATGCCGTATCCCTGCGGCGCTTGAGGATGGGCCGGCGGAGCATTCATGGGATTTGCCGTCTGACTGTCGGGATCCCAGGCCACATGTCCGCCGTACGCTCTCAAAGTGAGCATGTCACTGATGACTCTGACTCCTCCAGCTCCTCCGCCAGGACCAAGCACGAAGGTCCGATCAAAACTGCGGGTCTCCACCTTGGTGCCGCCGAGCTCATCAAACTTGCCGTGCACCATGATGAGCAACCCACCGACACCGGCAACGCTTTGTCCTGACGGATCAGGAAGTCCGGGGATAGGATGACACTCGATCAGCCACTCCTCCGGGTGCGCAACCATGTCAGGATGTCTCGTTTTAGGGAGAGAATTCCACAACTCGCGAATCCTTTCGGCACCGACGTAAGCACGAGACATCCGAGCGGGCAGATGATTGATCTTCAACAGGTTGCGGCTCTTCTTGATATACGGGTCCCATGCCGCAGACGAATCTTCTTGCGCCCCTCGAGGAGCGGCAGGATTGACATTCAAAGAGAACGTGGAATTGTTATCGTAGACACCATTGATGAGGTCGTTTCGGTCATTGTCATACCCAACAAAGAACGCCCTGACGAAAGTCTCGGCAATTTGAGAGTCGTCTTGGAAATATGCCGGTTGAACAGGTATGGGAGCCTTTTCCTGAGCAGCAACCTCTTCCGCGGTACGGACTGTGGTGTTGTTCAGGGTTCTGAGCTTCGGATACCACTTCATCATCGTATCTTTGAAGGTAGGATCGGCACTGAACGGTGTCCCCGAGAGATCGAGGAACTCCAGTTGTCGGAACTTCCACCTCCACCCGGCGAGAGCCTGAGCGTCCTTGAAATTGTTGTTGGAGAGGTCCAGATTCTTGAGGTTCGGAAAAGCCTGGGAGAGGGTGGTGACGAGCGAGATGTTGGACAACTGATTGTTGGCCAGACTGACGCTCTCGACAGCCTCTCGGCTCTTCTGCGGAGTTTCAAAGTTCATCTCCCAGACCTTCATCAGCGCTGGGAAGAATTTAGATTCGGTCGTTGGGCTGTTGAAGAGACCCATCTCCACCAGGACCGGATCGCTGGCCAAAGCTGAAAGATTGAGGAGCTTGGTGTCCTGGAAATATCGGCTGCTCAAGAAAGCAGTCATTTTGGCCTTTGTGTCGGCCGTAGTTGACGTGCTCTCCGGCGAGGGACTGTACTTTTCAATGGTGAGTGGAGCGCCTGCGAAAGTGAATCCACTGAGATGTAGTATCCTGTCCAAGTGCTCCGGGCGCACAGACACTATAAGAGCGTCGCCTTCAACACGCGACTACTGAACGTTAGCAAGGCGTAAGAGACCTTGAAAACTGCAGTCACCCAAGGGTATACGCGACAAAGCCTGGGAAGTGTCGATCGTCGCTGTGGAGAACCGTCCTAAAACGAGAAACACACCCTTCGGAAGAATACGACGCTGCGAGAATACTCCGTCGGTGACCGCCAAATGCTGGTGTTGCACATACCTTCATTATGTTATTGCGCACGTCCGCTGCGGCTTTCGAGTCCGGGGGAGCGATTTTCTTCTCCAGGAAGGAGACCAAGCTTCCGATGCCGCCGTCGGGATTGGATGCTGCCTTGCTCTTCTTCCATCCGCGCACGCTAACCTGTTCCCACGGTCCACCTTTCGTGCCACCCCGTCTGATGTTCGCCTGAGCGCTTGCGCTGCCGGCCAGGGCTCTCTGGATGGTATTCAAAGTCCGCTCGCGATCGACGGCCATTCTCCGCTGTTCGCGCGCTTGAGACGGAGCAGCAGCCGGAGCGCCTCGTCCCGAGTCTCCACGAGCTCTTTTCCCACCGCGACCCTTATCAGAAACGCCATTCATATCCAAGTCGCCATCGCGATCGACCCGCACGGCAGGAGCACCGCGTTTCCGAATACCACCCCGATCCAGAGCGTTGGCCCGACCTCGGGTCACTTTAGCCTTTCCCATGTTATGCATCGTTCCGGAAGATAGCTTTAACATAGTGGACGGGATTCAGGTAGGTAAGAAGGATCGGAGGAGGCTGGTGTTTTGATCGCAGCAAAGAATCGAGGGGCAGAGAGCGCGTAAAACGGCTCACTTTGCCCGGGGCCTCGTTGTCGTCGTCGTCTGCATTCAGCTGAAACCGAGTCCAAAAAGGCCTGGAACAAGATAATGGAAAAGACAAAGATAATAGAGGTAGTTCTTTCACGAGTCCGACCGAGGCAGCGCCCAGTGCGGACTTGGATCGAGGATAAAGAGAGAAAGAAATGAGGGAGCGGGTGTGACGTGAAGAAGGCTTTCTGTTGCCGTTTGAGGCGAAAGACTCGCGGGCCTGATAGGCAGCCTCGAGTCGGGACTAAGCCTATTTGGGCAGGGCAGGACTGGTGCCTGCACATGACTCGAGTCACATGACACGCGTGATTCACCCACGACAACTGTTCACGTGACATAAACCTGGCCAGACCAATCACAGCGCGTAATCTGGTCGTTTTCCTAGTGGGCCATCATGCGGCGTATTGTCACAAAAAAAGCAGAACTAAATTAGGCCCGATCATTAATACAGAACAATACAGAGTCAATACCAGATGTACGCAATACTGTATTGGACAGGTTGCCAGAAGAGCTCCTCCTTGCGAAAGACAACTACCCTTCGATCTCAGCCCCTTTGCTCCTTGTCGCATGGTTTCGCCGGATGAAACAGTTATAGTCGGATGATTGGTCACCTCTGATTTGCCCTTTCCCAGAAGCCCTCGACGCAGGAGCTGGCTGGCCGAGTCATAACCGTACCAGTGTTCCCTTCCCCACGCCCCATGGTCCTGCGCCCACACTCAAGATGCCTGCGAAATCACGATTCACGCGACTAGACGCCTTTGCGAAGACCGTCGAGGATGCCCGCGTGCGGACCACCTCCGGTGGGATTATCACCCTGGTCTCGCTGCTGGTGATCCTGTACTTGGTCTGGGGGGAATGGACGGAGTACAGGCGAGTGGTGGTGGTCCCCGAATTGATTGTGGACAAGTCAAGAGGTAGTAAATTACGATTGAACATGTTTTAAGCCAGTGCTAACTCAATTGCTCGCGCTTTCAGGGGAGAGAATGGAAATCCACCTGAATATAACCTTCCCGCGGCTCCCATGCGAATTGTTGACGCTGGATGTGATGGACGTCTCAGGTGAGCAGCAAGTTGGGGTCGTTCATGGCGTGAACAAAGTGCGATTGAGCTCCCCTGCGGAAGGGGGCCGGGTCTTGGACGTCCAGGCGCTTGATCTGTGAGTCTCCCGGCTGATTGTCTTCTCAATTGGACGACTGCCGTAATGCGACATTGCAATGCTGATTCTAGTCTATTATCCACAGGCATTCAAAGGACCAGGCAGCCCTACACCTGGACCCTGACTACTGTGGCGAATGTGCAGGAGCCCCTCCGCCTTCGACGGCGAAGAAGCCGGGCTGCTGCAATACCTGTGACGAAGTGCGTGAAGCGTATGCAGAGCGGCAGTGGTCGTTCGGAAAGGGGGAGAACATCGAACAGTGCAAGCGGGAAGGTTACGCGGAGAGAATCAATGCCCAACGCAAGGAGGGCTGCCGGGTCGAGGGCGTCATCAGGGTGAACAAGGTCATCGGCAACTTCCACATCGCTCCCGGTCGCAGTTTCACGAACGGGAACATCCACGCCCATGATCTGGAGACGTACTTCGATGCATCGCTGGCGCCAGACGAGAGACACACCATGACGCATGAGATCCATCAGCTCCGGTTCGGTCCTCAGCTCCCTGATGAGGTCTCTCGTCGGTGGCAGTGGACCGACCACCACCACACCAACCCACTGGATGGGGTGAAGCAGTCGACCGAAGAGCCGGCCTACAACTACATGTACTTCATCAAGGTGGTTTCGACATCCTACCTGCCTCTGGGGTGGGACCCCACGTACTCCAGCAACGTCCACAGTGCATCATCCGACAGCGCGCCGCTGGGCCTGCACGGCGCCGCGTATGGCACCCAGGGCAGCGTTGAGACGCACCAATACTCGGTGACTTCGCACAAGCGGTCTTTGACCGGGGGTACGGACGCCGCGGAAGGTCACCAGGAGCGTGTGCACGCTCAGGGCGGTATCCCCGGAGTCTTCTTCAACTATGATATCTCTCCCATGAAAGTCATCAACCGCGAGGCTCGTCCCAAGACCTTCACCGGCTTTTTGACGGGAGTGTGTGCCGTCATCGGAGGGACACTGACCGTGGCGGCTGCCGTGGATCGCTTCTTGTACGAGGGGGCTTTGAGGGTCAAGAAACTACACTCGAGTTAGCGGATATATATCATATCATATCTTGTGGGTATTTTTTTTTGCTGTGCTGTTTTAGTTTAGTTAAGCAGGATTCATCTTATTTTTGCTGTTTTTCATTCTGGAAGGACGAAGTAAAAGACCAAGCCAGCATGGAGAGACATGGCATTGAATAGGTAAGCGAGCAGAGAACGTACTACCTACGTACTATATATAGTGGAGGGTTCAAGAAGACAACAAAAAAGAAGGAAAGAAAGAAACAAATTAGCAGAGGCGTGAATGGGCGTTGGCGTTGTCAGGAATTGAATCTTGTTGTGAGCTCTGCTATGCTACGATTTATCTGTCCATCCATCTATCGATTCTGCTTTGAATTCGAGTCCCAAGTCTTGTTGTTTGTTGTTTCCCTGGAATAAAAATACAACAGCAGTACTCCTTTATTAAATTTACTTTCTACGACTAGTAGAGACTTAGGGTTACTGATTCAGATAGTCTTACATGTGCAAAACATCAATATCACATAGCAAGATAATAAGAATTTCTTCCATTGACCGAGCCAGATCACATATGTATCTACAATCCAAGTCGCAGTTTCAAATAATAATGACAATGATGATAAGACAGACACCTTATGAAAAAAAAAAAAAGCCTCAGGAGAAAAACACCAGCCCTGCGAAAAGTCGGAGCAAACAAATGTTTAGAAACATGATCCATGGAAATATCAGAAACATTGAGAGATCGAAGGAACGCCAGAGCCCTCTTTCAACACCACTTGAATGCGCAATGTAAGGCCGCAGATGACAAAACAAACTTCGACAACAGGATATCATGCCGTGAACTGGTGATGCAAGAGACCCAGAAGATGCCAGTCAATTCCAAACAGATATCAAAACACACAAAGGAAAGCAAGCAAGGAAGGAAAGATTCTAGGTCTAACGAATGGATTCGTGTGTCACGAAATAGCAAAGATGGCATCGTCGCGATTAGGTAGGGATACAAATGTGAGCATAGGTAGATATGATAAAGAAATGCGGTTGGCCGTAGGGTTGGAGAAAGGTCGTTATCAAGGAGAGAAAGGGTAGGTGGGGGGATTAGTCCAGCGTCCTTCCGGGCCGTCCCCTAATAACCTGGATACTGCGGATAATAGTGAGTTGGCTGATGGGCTGCTGGAGGTGTAGGTGCAAGCTGAGGCGTCATTGGTCTGCCCCACTGCTGCGGACTCGGTGCGTTCGCGGGATGGTGCATCGGATTCATGAAACTAGAAGCGTCCCAAGTGTAGTTGGCACCGGGCATATTGTAGATACTTTGGGCTCTCGCATGCTGCTGCTGCGCCTCGTACATCTGTTGCTGCTGGCGTTGAGCAATGGCCTGTTGTACCATTTGGTTGCTCACCCCTTCTTTCATTTCACGCTTTTCTCGCTCTCGGGCATCGATCGCACTGACTAGGCCACCAGGAGCGACAGGAGCTTGCTGTTTCGCGTTACTGCTCGAGAGATTGAAAAACGCGGAGCCCGTCATCCGAGCCACGTGTTCCTGCTCGCGGGCAGATAGATGGCTGGTGACATCGTTATAGTTCAACATGGAGCTGGCACCGCGGGAATGAGGCCGAGGTGGCAGGTCTCGCCCATGGGGGTGCTGATGACTAAGAAGCGTCCAATCACCGGACTGAGGCCGTGGAGCTGTCTGAGTAGAAGAATTCCGGTGGTGAGAATACACAGGAGAGCCTATTCGGTGGTGGGAGACAGCACGCTGGTGGACAAACTGCTCAGGCGTGACCGCGGGGGACGCCGGGGTTTGGGGGCGGGCAGTGGCCAAGCCAGGTTGCCAAACCATGCTTCTGCGTTTTTCCTCCCCGCCAGGAGAGCGGGACTGTCCGCGTCTGTGGCCTCCCATGGCGGCACCAGGAGAAGCTGAGTGCTTTTTATCGTGGCGGGTCACCGTCGCATCCGAGTCCGACCTGCTATGGCCAAACTTGTTCAACGTATCTGATACGCTCGGACGCCTCGCAGTGGGATCGTAAGACAAGGTCGGTCCAAAATCCACGGTAGGAATGTCGGGATTCTCCTGTGGTGCCTCGACATGCGCAAAATAATGGACGTCACCAACTTTCACCTCTTTCGGAGGGGTAGTCGTTCCCACAGTCCTCAAAACTCCCATCCTGGGCCGAGGAATCGATGCGGTGGAGCGCTTTGTGTCAGTCGACTTGCGTGTGCTGGCATAGTCGGGGGTCGCCGATTCGTCGTCGTAAACACTGTCCTCATCACCTCGCACGTCCTTGTCGGGAGACTTGTCTGGGGAAAACGACGACTGCCGAGTGATGATCCTATTCAATGCTTCTTCGTCGAGAGTATGGCGCAAATCTGCAAAGCTGAGTGATGAAGCAGATGGTTGTTCGGGTTCCGGATGCGATTCCTGAGAAGGATAAGATTCTTGAGGAGGATGGGATACCTGAGGAGGAATGGACGCTTGTGAAGGCAAGGGCTTACGTCTGACAGCCTTTTGTGTGTCGATGCGAAGATTGGGCAAGGGGCTGGATCCATGGGCGGGAGACGGAGCGGCGTCCTGAGATCTGGCGATGCCTTGATTATCTTGGGGAGTCCTTTTGGGGGTCATCTGTCCGTCAGCATTGACTCCAAGGGAACTGGCATCTTCGTGTGTAGTTACATCTCGGCGGTCCGGTTGGTGTGGCTCCTCATCATGTTCCTGGAAACCAGCCAGGGGCGTTGCTCCATTCATCCTGCCGACTTCGGCCAGCTGCGCCAGAGTAGTGCTCGACATTCGGTTGTTGGCCCTCCGGAGCTCTGGTGACGGTTGTGGCCGAGTCGGAGGTACCTGTCCGGGACTGTGTGTGAAAGCCGGTGGAACAGCCACCGGCGCGGGCGGTTCGTGCGGTCGAAGGTCTTGTCTCACCACTTCAGCCTGAGGAGGATTAGAAGGTCGCATGTCGCCGTCCGAACCGCTGGCTTCGTTGGATCCTTCAGTCCCCGGACGCTCCTCGGAGCCACCGTGAAGAGGCGGCTCTGGTGGAGTGTTCTCGATCGACAATCGAGTCGGCGTGTACGACTTCTCCGGGTGACGGGTATGTGGAAATCCCAGGGTATCTGACGCAGCTCGAGCATGGCCATGTTCGGAAGAGGCAGGCCCACCTGACATCTCCGAGCCTCCAATAATGGCATCTGCAGACTGGTTAAATTCCGGAGAGAGAGGTTCCCCAGACTCCTCAAATCGGGTCGTGGTGCTGCGAGAGGGCAAGCTGGCCCGATAATGGGACCGACTGCCGGCAACGCTACTGGCCGGGCTCACTTGCGAAGCCATCCGCTGTGCAGTGGCCTCCTTCAATTGTGTTCTCCATTCCTTCTCGGACCAGTTTTGACTTCCGGGAGTGTGAATGAGATTGGCCACGTCCAGGACATCCAGGTAGCCGTATCGCTTCTTCTTGGGGAACGCAAACATCAAACTCTTGACGTTGTTCGTATCGGCGATGAGTCGGTTGGGCCGGCCATAGAGACCAAACGTATCGAACACCGGAAAGAGGAAGCGGAGCATCATTTCAAACCCTGACACGGCCGGGTGCAGTTCTGGCATGACGAAGACAAACCCCTCCGTCGTCGACGGTGTTTGGGAGTGAATGGTGATCTGGCCCTCGATCTTGACCAGGGTGGACTGATCAATGAGAGGTTTCGACTGAGGGTAGATGGCGTACGCGGCGTAGGCGTCCGTGATGGTTGCAATCGGCTGGACCTTCTTCGTCTTTTTGGTTTCGTAGAACTTGATATTTCCCGTGAGAAGTGGTGTTGTCCGATCATACGCCGATCGTTTCTTCATCGACTTTTGCATTTTCTGGTACTCCTTCTCGTCTGGCGGAGTGATGACACACCAACACCGTCTCCACGGCGTGCCGGCGCCAAATCGGACCCTGGCCCAGTCTTCGTGTTTGAATCGGCAGCGCTCCATGATGGTGCGGATGTTATTCAGCGATTTGCCTTTTCCAGCAATGATCGAGCCCGTATACGCCTCCAGCAGCGATGTATGTTCGAACATGGCCAGACGGATACCCGCGGTCCATTGCGTCAGCGAGTGAAAAGAATTGAAGTGGAACAGGTATCGATTTTTCCCCGCGGTGGAAATACTGAGGATATTCTGCAATGGCTTCGCGCCTGGGGTGCGAGTAGGCAGCGTCTCGATCTACACCAGAAACCAAGTGCGTCAGCGTGTCTTCTTCTTGTCAGATCCGAAGCTCGCTTACCATTTTAATCGAGGCGTCTGCGATGTTGATAAAAGTAGGAGCGACCTCCCCGTCTTGGCCGGCTGCGTCCAGCGCAGCGGCATCCCAGAGCGACAGGACGGTCCCGACAAGCTGTGCGAAGCATTCCACCCAATGTCGATCAGCACATGGCCTTCCCTCTATGGAAACGTTAGCGAGACACATTCGGCGTTTTTCCGCAACGGCCTACATACGTGTGTCCAGATCATTGAGCTTGAGAAAATAGCCTTCCTGGTACAGCTTGTTCGAATGGCTATTGAGGAAGGTAAATATTGGCAGCAATTCCGGTAGCGTTTCTTCAGCAAGGTCCATCAACGGAGGTTGATAGGTAAAGGCCATGGACGACGGACGCATACTGGACCGGTCAGGTTTGGTGGCCGCGGTGGAAGGGTCCGGCGACGCGCGAGCTGGGGCGGCATCGTGCTGCGGAGTAGGCTTCTCAATCTTTGGCTGCTGGCTCGCTGATGCTGGTGTGGAAGAACCGGAGTCGGGTGTAGTGGCGCCCTGATGTCGGTGCGGCGAGCCTAAGGCGGATATGAACGAGAGGACTGTGAGCAGACGCAAGGGAGGGTCAGCGATCGGCACATTCGATGCAGAATAAGGAGTAATGCCAACGGCGAGCTTGTATATGACATGTTTCTTTAATTAGCTGTTTATTTCTTGCACTTACCACGCGAGCGAACCATGGCGGCAGTGGGCTGCAGGAGAGCGTTCGCGTTCTGAATTGGAGAGAATGGACGTCTGACAGCCCGACCCGGCAAAGGAAAGAGGCGATCTGGCAGTGCAACTGCTCAGAGGAGACGTAGAGGATGGGAGAGGAAAAGCGAATGGATGGATAGCTGTCCTGACACCGGTGGACGGGCAGTGAGTGAGTATTCTTAGTAATCCCACCACCTCCACGCGGAGAACAGAACCCGTTTCTCTCGAAGTTGTTCGACGTCCTCAGGACGGGTAATCACGTCAATCCATCGATTCCAGGAGGACGATAACTACGAAGCGAGCGGCGGGTGGAAATGGGGGACGCGTAGAGTTGGATGGAGGAAAGTAGGTTAAAGGAAAGTCATGAGCGAGAGAGCCAGGGTTGGGCGGTGTTTGGCGCAGCAAGTGGGAGGATGACGTCGCCCGAGAAGAGTGACAGGGCACCGGAGGGACCGGCACGAGAGCGAGCGAGCGACTACGGAGTATGATCAACGGACCCGATAGCTCGATGCGGCCGGAGATCTAGTGAAGAAGATAAGAGAATTAGGAATCTAAGATCGGGTAAAAGAAAGTAAAGTGAAAAGAACGTGGCTCTTTGCCTTCTTCCCTGTCTCTTCTTTTTTTTTCTTCTTTTTTTCTTCTTGAATTAATTGGGAAGAAGTGAGTTCCGCCCAGAACCGTTTCTCCTCCCGCCGCCCGCCTAGACTATTGGGAGCGAGGTCAGCCGGGAAGGCCGGAGGGACTAGACCTGGGGAGCCAGTCAGCCTCCCAAGGTTCGCGGGTGAATACTAACAGGTACTAAGGGCGCCTACGGGCAGCCTAGGAATAGCGGTGGATGTTAGCCTTGGACAGGGTAAGCGCCTCGAAATGGCGCCATCAGACCCCAAACCGCCCTCTCACTGGTCCCCGGAGGCTGCGTCATCTCTCCCCCGCCCCGCCAGCTTACAGGACTAGAAAACATAGACTGGCCTGTCCTGAATAATCACGGTTCTCGCACTCCGCATTCTATTCAATGTCATTGTGATTATTCACTCCCATCTTAGGCAATAGAACAACAGAATAGATGCGCTAAATAAGTCTAAATTAGGGCTACTACTTTCCCAAGGAAGTTGAGATCTTCCCCGGCAGACGATACCGTTCATCCGATTTCGGCTGTTGCAACTTGCAAGTTCCGACCTGTACGTGGCTGATTTGTCAGGCGCCAGGATCATGCCCAGTCAGGTCTCAACAATACCGTCTCATCCACTGATTCAGCATGCTTCGCTTCTAGGAGTCGTCCTGGCGGCTGTCAGATTATAGATGGGCACGTTGTCACTTGTCAGACCCAAGTCCCATTTTTAGCAACATAGTGTAACTCCTAGGCAGGTACCCGGGTCGTTGAAATTTGAGTGGTTCGTTACACCGTTCGTTACACCGTACTCCGTATGGATCACTACTGCACCTGGAATCTCTCGTACAACAACATAGTAATGAATTTGGAGATACACTCCTCGCAGTCGACGTTCATTTTTTTTATACACCATTCAACCGTCACAGATGTCCGAAGCAGCAAGGTTCGATACTCAGGTAGCTGCGTATGTCTTAGATTTGCCAAGCCATAATGACCAGTCTTCTTGGTCGGTTTCCAAGACATGCTCCATCTGGCAGGTGCGATCAAGCACAGGGCTACCGAGCCACTATTGTTATCCAGGGGAGTGGACACGGTGGTCACGGGGCAAGAGTCTGTACTCCATCGTTCATCCCTTTTCGTTTTCTCTCTTGGCAACCAGCCACGTTACGAAGTCGAAAAGGCTCGAGAAATGTCTGGTGCCTGCATGTATCACCTGCATAGCCACTCCTCGTCGATCATTCTGCCTGAAGCTATGGCCTGCATGGTTGCCTGGCTGGGTTGTTGTTCTCAGTAAAAATTAGGCTTCAACACAAACTGAAGCTTTTCTATGAACCTTGGGAACTGTGTACGGAGTACTCAGTACCTAGGGTACCTAATTAATATTACCTAGGTAAGTTCTTCCTCGTGCCTTTTCCAGAAGACATGTCGGTAACTAGTAATTAACTTAATGCCCCACTACGCCACACTGTGTTACCTACCTAGGCAGGTAGGCACCATCCATGGATACCTAGGTACAGTACCTGATTCAATCAGATACTCCGTGTTCCGGTAACAACCTGTTTCCCAAGCATCAAAATGTCCTTCCCGGCGACTGAGCAACCAACGAATAAAGCCATCATAGTACTCCGTACTCCGTACATATTACTCCAAATCCATCCATCCCGCATTGGAGACACGATGCACGGGCATTATGTATGGAGTAGCACAGTAAGCAATTGTGGCGTTACTCAATAGGATTGAACAGGAACTCCGCATGGCGTGCTATAACCTGCAAGTGCCACAGTTGTACGGATAGCTGCAGGGTATTATTATTAAATTAGGCAATATATTTTACTATTATTACTATGGAGTACTCCGTACCTTGGTAACTGGTTAGTGGTTACTGGTAAGCTTTGCAAGAACACGTGTCCTTTTGACGATCATATATGTCATAGACTGGTACGGCGTAGTCTAGTACAGCCGAATAATAATCATGAATGGTCATTCAACTATGGAGTACGGAGTACTGTGAGGTAATTACTCCACAGTTCATGGACTTTCCATGATCAACACGATTTGAAAAGATCTGGCGTGGAGAAAAAAAAAAGAACACAATTGGATGGTGTTACCAACTATCTAAGCTACCTAATTTGCTGTTCCAAGGTTTACTATGCACTCGATCCAGGAACAGTTTTTAATCTGGGTTCTGAGTCAGGTGATTTGCAAAATAATTTATTATGCACCATGCACCTTGCATAATTCAGAACCAAGGGTTTTGTAATGAATTAACGCCTCAGTTAATTCTATAAGAATAGACATCCTTTATTTTTTTATTTTTTTATAATTTTTTTATTTTTTATTTTTTTATCACTTTTCCTCTCAGAGGGACCTGTTAATCGGAAGTTTCTCCTTATAAATTTCTACTCTTATGTGGTAGATTAGATTGAGATTGTATCAAAAAAGAGGTAGAGCAGCAGCTGCATCAGACGAATGAGCAGGCGTCGGTCTAGAGAAATTTCATTCAGCCATTGGCAGCAGATGGGGTGGAAGTAGAAGCTAGGTGAGTCAGGCATTTCGCTCCACTTGTTGATTCTCCATTGCCAACATCTCAAAGAAGACACGCTTGGTTCCTTCCAAGACTTTCAAGATCCGTCGTCGATTCCGCAATTCATGCGACGTCTCGAGGAGGCTTTCCGCTTGCAGGCAGAGGTACTGCCAGTCCGGGTCTTTCGAGGACGTGATCACGTCCTCGATTTCGAAGATGACCCGGCTGGGGAACCGAGATTGCCAGTATGAGTCCGGGATCGCCCACTGGAAAGCTGTTAACATGTTCCCGGTATCCTTGTGGTCAAGGTACTCCATGATCATATATTTGATATCCAGAGGGATGCTGGATCCAAGATAA
This sequence comes from Rasamsonia byssochlamydoides, assembly GCF_041956645.1. Taxonomy (NCBI): domain Eukaryota; kingdom Fungi; phylum Ascomycota; class Eurotiomycetes; order Eurotiales; family Trichocomaceae; genus Rasamsonia; species Rasamsonia byssochlamydoides. Next base: position 342,745 of record NW_027192386.1, on the reverse strand, counting down.
TGCCGTCGGGCAGGCACGGGACCCATGGCGGGTTGTATACTTCGCCCGTTCCCCGAAGCGACGTCAGGTACCGGCGAGAAGAAGATCCTTGATGGCGGGAATATTGATCGGGTCTCTGAGATGGGTGATCGATTCGGGGAAGTTGCTTTGAGACCGGCAGTCGCAGCACTGGCAACAGTATCCGTGATTGTACCACGCTGCGGACATGTAGTGCTGCAAGTCAAACAGGTCGTCGAACTGTCGCTGTTGGAGAGCCCGGAGAAGGTATTCCAGATACTTTTCAGCATATTATGAGCCGATGATGCGCTGGATCAACGTCCAGCAGCGCGCGTGAATCGGAACGCCAGAGAACTTGCTGTCGTCGTCTTCATCCAGAAGCAGATGTATAGCAACTGGATGAACATCTGCGATCCTCTTCTGTTTTCTTCGAGGACATCCTACCACTGCTGCATCTCGATCCCAAGGAACGAGTAAACCATCCTCCTTCCACAAGGCGCTAAGCTGAGCTATCCCAGATAGTCGAAATCTTTGCTGCTGTAGAGAACCATCATCATCGTTGTCGTCGTCATCGTCGTAATCGTCATTTTGGCGATGGTTTTTTATAACTACCAGTTCATGAACATATTTCTTCGCGGTGTAGATGAACAGTAATATAGGGCCAACTGACTGACTCGATTATGGCAACTCCACACCCAAGGTGCTCTGAAGTACTTTTTCTCGATATCAGCTGCAATACAGTGAAACACTAACTCATTCTGCTATTTGAAATCTTCCGAGAGGATGGCTTGCCCAGCAGGTTCAATCTCTGCTCCGCATGCACAACAGTCAAGCATGTCGTGTGGCCAATATATATCTCATGATTGCGGCTTTCAAATAATTCTGATGTGATCGTTCTCAGCTGAGATCGCTCAAGAATTATAACTAGTGGTGAACCTTACGTTATCCTTGCTGCCATATGTTATGACCTGGAAGAAAAGAGAGAAAGACTCACAGTCAATTTCTGGGTGACACTCAGCTGAAATGCGATGCCCCTCCCCGTAACATAAAAAAGATGGGAAGTAAAAAGTATGTTGTCAAGTCTTTGATGTCACAGTGAAATAGGATAGGATATATTGCGCAGGCAATACGTAAGGAATGCCAGAGTACAGAGTACAAATCATAGTAAATAGATCGCTTCAAGAAATCATCTATTGTACAAACCCGGGGAATATGTACAATACATTACGCCAATCGAGAGGATGAGAATTAAGGGGGAAAAAAAAAGGAGAAGATGAAGAAGAAAATAGATAAAGACGTCAGATTTCATTTGCCATTTGAGACAATACCGGATCCATCAGCGTCATATCCTCATTAGGTGTCATCGAATGGCTAGCGTCTACTTCTCCATGCCGATCGAATAAATCTTGCATGGCGGTGTCGTTTTCATTATTGAAAAAGTTCATGTCGTTAATCTTTTCATCAAACTCGTGGCCCGTATCGACCATATCTCCACTGGGTTGCGGAGCAACAGCGTCATTAAAGAACTGCTGGGAATCCCCGTTGTCTAAGTCGAGACCGTAAATTCCGAAGTAGTTATCTGAACTCTCATGGGCCAGAAGCGCTCGCTGCGTAAACAGGTTTTGAATCTCGTCTTCGCTGCAGCCGTGCTTGCTGCTCATGTGCACCCAGAGATCGTAGTCCCGATGAAATCGGTACTCACACGTTTCAATAAAGCAGGGAATATGACGGCCCGTTTCTTCAGCGTAGCCTTCGCCAGTCAGCAGGGCCAAAGTCGATGGGACCGGCGGCTTCGATCGGCCTTGCGGTTTCTTTAATCCAAGACGCTCTCTGCGCTCCGCCTTGGTGTTCATCAAGCCCATATGTGCAGTACGGACATGTTCCTCCAGGGATAACTTGCTGCCGTACCGTTTCCCACATCCTTCTCCATTCCACCCCTCCACTTTCTTCGAGGACGAGAGATCGGTCTCCCCGCAGATAAACCGCTTTTCCCCCTCATGCACGGTACGAACGTGGACCGTAAGATTGCCTTTCTTCGTGAAGCTACGTCCGCAGCCAGGCACCGTACAAGGAAATACTTTTCGATCCTCCAGACTTACGTCTCCGTGCGCAACCTCGAGGTGACGTCGCAGTTCTCGAGATGTAGAGCAGACGATGGGACAGTTTGGACACTTTGGCGGATGTGCAGCCTTGATGTGAGCTTGTAGTTGAGCGTATGTGGGAAAGCTGACTCCTCCAGACGCAGATTTGGATTCGTCACCGGCGGATCCATCGCCAGAGTCACGAGAGCATTCCGTGCAAGTAAATCGATTCTCCGCATGCAGCCGTGCCTCGTGGGCTCGGAGGTGACCTGCCGTATCAAAGGCCTGAGGGCACTTTTGGCCCGACACAGGATCAACATACGAGCATGGGAACGGTTTTTGATGGAGATGGACGGTCATAATATGCTTGTGCAGAGTCGAGTGCTTCCGGAAGGTCTCGTTGCAGGGCGGATACTCCGTACACCGATACTTGTCCCTTCCATCATGTGCTGCAAGGTGTCTCCGGAGACGCGTTCCTGTCACAAAGGTCTTTCCACAGCCCGGACGGTCGCAGACATAGTCTCGGATTGTGGTATGGGCGCTCTTGATGTGATGGTTGAGATGGGAAGCACGTAGAAACGTCTTCTCACAGCCATCATGGTTGCATTTGAAAATTCGCTCGTTGTTGTGAGAGCGCAGATGCTCCTGCAAGCGTGCCGGTCTATTGAAGGCTTTCGTACAACCTTCGAATGGGCAAAGATGGGTCTTGAGCTCGGATGGATATTTGGAGGAAGTGGTAGAAAAGGGTGTCGCGGGAGTTTCCTTGTACTGCTCGTCCACATCACTCGATTCCTCAGAAAAGGAATAATCGGGGTCTGAATGAGCTTCTCCGTAGATTAGATCTAAGGAACGTGTTTAGGCGTGGATTACAATGGGTTTGATTCCTGAAGTTCTTACCTGAACTGTCCCCAGCCATAAGCTTAGGAACCTTCTTAGGAAGCCCGACAGCTTCAGCGCCAGCCTTCCGCTTGGACGCCATTGTTGCCAATAACCACGCCAGCTGGCGGGGCAGCGACTATAATTGAAAGACCATGGGATATTTTGATGAGATAATGAATGATAAGAGGTGGTACGACTTTTCTGAAGATTGCTGGACGTCTGGACGAAATAAATTATTTTGCCGGCTTGTTGGTGCGGTGACGGAGAGGCGGTGAGAGCTGTCCCGAGTCATTCACTGGGCGGCTAAACGACTTTTCCCAGAATGGTTTAGCGCGACATGTGAACTTTTTACGCCGCCTTTCAGATCGCAACCTGCCGACCAACGAGTCCAATTCAACACCGCGCTGCCACCCTCTGAGGACATCAAAACAGCCTCAAAGGACCTCGTGATAACTCCGTTCGCTCTGATAAAGCAATAGTCACTCTTTTTCCACACTCTCAACTCTCGTTACTCCAAGATGTCTGACTACGGTGATCACGAGGCCGAAGACACTGGGTGAGTGACCCTACCTTGTGTACTTCGATTCTGCGTGGCGAGGGTTCTCTATCATTTCTCAGCGTATCTGTCTTTTGCGACTGCAAGGGAACTGTTCTGACAAGTATATCAATATAGCTTCGACTACGAGCCCGCGGAAGAATTTGATGAAAATGAGCCGGAAGACTTCATCAATCCGGAAGACGTCGAGGGCGCAGAGGGCTACGAAGGCGCTGCTGAAGAGGGCTACGCGCATGCGACAAATGGGGAGAGGACCGTCATTTCCGGCGATCCCAACGCAGGATACGCCGGGCGAATCATGGAGCAGCATCGGGAGAAGAAAGTGCCAAACGACAAACGCACGACCACTCCGTACATGACCAAATATGAGAGAGCGCGCGTGCTGGGTACGAGAGCCCTACAGATCAGGTTGGTTTATCTTCATGATGGTATTCTGTGGGCGTACGGGCTGATCGATGCTGCAGCATGAATGCTCCTGTGCTGGTGGATCTCGAGGGCGAAACCGATCCCCTGCAGATCGCGATCAAAGAACTTAATCAGAAGAAGATTCCGCTGATCATCAGACGATACCTCCCTGACGGATGGTAAGCTCCCGACTGCCACCTTCCATCCATCCAGCACTAACTTCTTATTTCTAGGTACGAGGACTGGACCTGCGAAGAATTGCTCTAAATTTCCCTTGTGATGACTACTCGATTTGGGTTTGATATCTGTATGTTTTCTTGTGTCTTGTCTTTTCTTGTCGTTTTCTTGTCGCATAGCGTTCGGTGTTGGTGGATTTTCTAGGCTCACGGGAAAATAATGGGTTGAGATGACAAGTGGCCTTGATACCCGCAAGCCCTGCCTGTGTTTGTCTGCTTTTTTTTTTCTTTGTTCTATTGAAGAGCAGTTCTGTGAATTATGTGCCAAATGAATGAGAACTCAAACCTGTCTCCAGAGAAGCATTTCCTACCACGGAAGTGCAAGATGAAGAACTCAAGGAGTCCTCATGTCCTGGCTGGCGAAAAGTTGAATAGATAATTGCCATTAGTTGTCACTAATAGACACTGAGTCACCTGCAACACACTGTGAATTACGCAGCTCTGTTGACCAATCAAGACTTGCATTGTATTCAATATCGCGCTATTGCACTCATCCATGAGTCATGACACTATTATCTTAATTTCTTCCCTGCTTTGCAGTGGATGGCGAGTGTAGTAATAACAGTAACAGGCACGAAGGATCAATATAACAAGAAATGGAAGCATCCAACTGTTGCTCAATGCCAACACATTTAGTTTTATTATGAGAAGAATCTGGCAACTGTTCTGTATGCAAAGCTGATTCACAAAGTATAACTTCATCCAGAGCTGTTTTGTTGAATACAGATGACTAATAAGAAGTGCTTACTCCGTATTAGCTTCCGGATCCCACTGGGTCTGGCACTTGCCGACAACCACTTCCGCAATGCACGACATCCGAAGTGGCGGGATCACGGATAAACAATATGATTGCTGTTCTCGGCGATCGGACTGGTTCCCGCGAGATTGCCTGTTTGGGGAAAAGCGGTGAGACGGCGGAAGTACCTAGTTCCAAAGATCCATCTTCTGATGCAACGAGTCATCGAGTCATCGACAGGGCGTTTCGCCGTGGCAAATAATTATTAGATTTGCTGGACAAGAAACATTCCCATAGGGGTTTATGGCACACTAGGTAGGATTGAAGGTACCTTACTGCTACCAATCTACCCCTGCCCCGACGAATTTTTTATTAATAATGCACAGCAAGCATGGATAAATCGGCACGTTTAAACATTGGCGGTGTCCGTGCCAAGTTGGTCACCTCCATCTGATAATTGTTAGTTAGACTCAGGGCGTCTGAGATTCTGAACCCAAGGCCCGAACTGCCAAGTCTGGGTCTTGTTGCCGACGATAGCCATGGAGTGGGCGTGGAAAAGGCGAAAAGTCACATTCAAAATGATTATTATTATTAATCTCGAGACTAAAATCTCCATGCTGCTTCGTTCCCGTGGCACATGGCGAGTGAGAGTCATGGCGACGGCCCCGCAAAATGCAGGGAGAAATGACTAACTAAATTGACTGGACTCGCCGACAGCCCTAACTAGCTAACTAAACTAATTAAGAAAAAAGAAAGAGAAAAAGGCCTGGTCCCTGCCTCTGGTTTTAAACTGGCTTGCTTGGAAGCTGCCCTCGATGCTTGTCTCTCGCGAGTGGCGACTATAGCACAGCTTGGGCAGGCATCTGGCCCATCGATCTTGACTTCTGTGCCCCTCACCGAGTTAAGCTAGTATCTATCCTGCTCAGCCTGTATATATCAAGCTAAGGTCAAACTGAAGTCAAGAAAAACGGTGAGGGGACAGCGAGAGAAAATGGGGGACAATCCGGATCTTGATGAGAAAACCATGGAGCCCATCAGCAACAGCGGGGACTCCTCGTTGAATGGCTCCGATCCTCCTTTGCCAGAAGAACCAAAAGCCTCGGGTTATCACAATGAAGAGCAGGATTTCGATACCGGTCTCAAGGCTTGGCTGCAGGTGTTGGGCTCCCATTTCCTCTTCTTCAATTCATGGTACGTATGCACAGTGTCTCTCTTTCTCGTTGCTTTGCTGACTACTGCCAGGGGAATCATCAACACGTTTGGCGATTTCCAAACATACTATGAGCAGGCGATCCTCTCGAACATGTCAGCCTCGTCGATCGCCTGGATCGGATCGATCCAGTCTTTCCTCCTGATGCTGATCGGCGTCATCACCGGCCCGCTCTTCGACGCAGGCTACTTCCAGCTGCTGCTGCTGTCGGGGTCCTTCTTGATCCCGTTCGGATTAATGATGACCAGTCTATCCACCCAATACTGGCAATTCATGCTCGCGCAGGGCATCTGCATCGGGCTTGGAGCTGGTCTTTTGTTTGTGCCCTCCGTCGCGATCTTGCCGCAGTATTTCCGCCGCAAAAGAGGCCTTGCCAACGGCATCGCCGCCTCCGGGAGCAGCATCGGCGGCGTCATCTATCCCATCATGTTCCGGCAGTTGCAGCAGGAGGTTGGGTTTCCATGGGCGACACGGATCATCGGCTTCGTGAGTCTGGGCACCTGCTGCATCTCCCTTGCCGTCCTGCGGATGCGGTTCAAGCCCAAGGAGAAACGCGCCTTGCTGCAGCTGTCTGCCTTCAAGGAGCTGCAATTCGTGATTTTCTGCATCGCCATCTTCCTGGGTTTCCTCGGCTTTTACAACTACCTCATCTACGTCCAGCCGTACGCGATCCAGACCGGAATCGTGAACGACAACCTGGGCTTCTACCTCGTGCCGATGCTCAACGCAGCCTCGACATTCGGTCGAGTGACGCCGAATCTGATCGCCGACTATACGGGCCCTCTCAACATGCTCACGCCCGCCGCGACGATCACCAGCGTGCTGGCGTTCTGCTGGATCGCGGTCCGCAGCACGCCCGGCATTATCGTCTTGTCGATTCTCTACGGGTTCTTCTCCGGCGGTTTCGTCTCGCTGCCCCCGGTGGTGATGATGACCATCACGAAGGATCTGCGAAGCTTTGGGACGCGGCTGGGCATGTGTTTTTCCCTCAGCTCCATTGCCTTGCTGGTGGGGACCCCGATTGGCGGCGCTATCCTCAGCGATACGAATAACTACCTGGGCGTGCAGCTCTTCTGCGCATGTTGTCTGATCACCTGCGCCGTGCTTCTGGCTATCCTTCGGTTTATTCGCAGCGGACCAAAGCTGGCCTTCCGTACTTGAGTGTGTTCAATGTGCATGTGTTCAATGAGCATAAAACTGATGCTGGACATCATATCTGGCCATCTATCTTAAACAAAAGAAACGTGGCTATGGTCATGACTCATCCTTACGCATTCGAATAGGCGTTGTGTGATGGACTCCACGCATTCTAATGATTCTTGCATTGCATTTTCTCGCATCTCGGGATAGGGTGTTTCTATCTGATGGATCTGAGTTGTTCTTGCCCATGTAATGGAATAAATAGAACGTATATCATAATGATCTTTTTATATATAGTCGTCTATCTATATACATGTGAAAATCAACATATTTTGCTTGCAAATGTACAAGATTCGCCTCGCCAATCCTGTCAGCAGATCCTGGAAAGAAATGGTCTATAAGAAGACATTCACCATGTCCATATCCATGAACACAACATCAAGAGGAACAATCCGTTGACACCGATTCCCAATGCTGAAATAAGCAAAAAACCACTCCAACCAGTATTCGTACCGCAAACTGCGGTCAAAGAGAATAATTTCTCCGGCTTTTGTTTCCACCTCCACCTCCAAATGCCGCACCTGCACCGGTCCCAGATATACGCTAGATACAGAGTCGACGTCGTCGGACTCGTTCGTGGGGAGAAACGAAATCAAGAGTTTCGAGTTTCGATCAACCGATCAATATACATCCTCCGGACTGACGAGGAACTCCTCGCCTTTCTCGCGGATATGCTCGAGATTTTTGTCCCGGCTGCAGGGTTTGCGCATGTCGAAGGCGTCTTCGCCTTCGGAGAGGCCGGTCGGGTCATCGCTGTAGTAGTTTACGACACGGCGGAAGACAGAATACCTGAGGTCGCAAAATGTCAGACCAGTAACATATTTTATGTGTGGATAATGGCGTCTGTTTTCGACTCACCCCATCCCTTTGTACATCCCCACGGCGACTTTGTTCCCCGCGCGCACGTACAGATCGACAAACCACGCATCGTTGATATCGGACACGTGCTCGAGGCTCTCCGTCAGGCGGCGCGCAAAGCCAAGCCTTCGCCATGCAGGCGCGACAGTCAAGACGGTAATGTGGCCGTGCCAGGGGGTGTAGTGCGGCGAGTGCCGCATGGAGGGGGGTTGCTCTTCCAATTTTCCCATGACTGTTATTTTTCGTTATTTAGTATCCCGCAAGAGGGAAAGGCAGAGTCAGCCAGACGTTCAACAAGATGAGGACATAGTATCGTATCGAAATGGGAGGAATAGAGGATATCCCTACTGTAACCGACAATGCCTGCATCCCGGTCCTGGACCACGCTGAAGAGCGATGGCCATCGCATCAGATAGTTGAGGTAGAAGCCCAGATCATAGTTCTCGGTTAGTGGGTCGAGATTCGTCAGGTTCAAGGAGAAGAGGTCTGTTGGCGTCATGCGCCGTATGAAGCTCATGGTGAAAGGAAATTGGCGATTGTCTGCTTAGAGGCTGGATGATGTCCTGCCCAAGCGCAGTGGGCAGCTTCGTGGGCTGCCTTGTCTGCCGCAAGCGGAAATGAAATGGAGCAACAATATGTAATTCCTGTAGAGAGCACGCGATGGACAAAAAAGGAACACTGTTTGTTTATGGCATTCCAATCAATGGCTGTTATACCCGAAAGAGTATTTTTATTCAGTAAGATAATGCTTAGGCGGTCCTGTCGAGATGCAATGTGGGGAGGGAGAGCGACGGGCTTCGGCAGTCACGGGGAGAACGGGCCACCGACGTTTCAGGTCTCAACTTCAACAAGCTGATCACGACTGAGCTCCTGTCAGGGACGCGAGACACGTTTTCCTCTCATGCACGGGCCGACCAGGCCATTCCTTCACAATAATTAGCTGTGGCGTTGTTTACAACCGGCGAGAATAGTTGACAGCAACACATAACTGGGTCCCTGTTGCTCATCCCGTCTCGGACACGACACATGTTTCGACAATAAACCGTATCGATCACTTCGTCACACGCTGCTGCGAGATTGATTGTCTTCCTGCATTCAAAGCAAGGACCCACTGGTGACCAGCTACGTCCGACATGTCGATACCGTCGTCCCCAGGGTCTTCTCCCAGGCACCGCCGGCCCTCGAGCCTCGACCTGTCCTTCACGAATGGCTTTGACCAGAACTCTTTCCATTCCCCGCACACGCCGCAATCACCTCAAACCCCTCGACCGCAAAATTCCCAGGGGATGAATGGAGACCATCGAATGTCGGAAGACTACATCGGGGCGGTGGATTCCGGCGGCGGTCTGGGCAGTCTCGCAGACGAACTGGCGGATGCGTGGGCGGATGAAGAAGGGTACGAAGATGCATCTGGGTTAGAAAACAATCATCCCCAGATGGGTGCTGTCGACGATGACGAGTCATATGGCGAATCCACACAAGATACGGGCACCCCACATGGCGAGCTCTCTCCAGAGCATCATAACACACTCCAGCTGCCGAAGCAAAGGACACGGCATGGGCAGAACCGGCACCGACGAACAGAGTCTCAATACGACGGCTCGGACTACGGTAATGACTCCGACTTTGAAGACCCGGGGGACATTTCCCCGGGTTTGGAAGCGCGCATGGCGGGAATCGAGAGCCTCGTCCGCCGAGGCACGGGGGAGACTGGTGGTTCAAACGATCAGGTCATCAAGCGGTTGATTGAAAGTCTCCGGGACCTGGGTGGGCAGAGTGGAATCGAAAACGGTGCCACTAGGTAAGAGCACTTCCATCATATCTCAGACATTATATTTGGGTATGCTTTTGCTAAGTAGTTTCTAACATCAGGCTTATTACTGCTCACACCTCGATCACGTCGCATCTCACGCACCAGACGCGCGCGTTGCAGACCCTGATCCACCCTCTCCTTTTCTCCCACTTCCCTCTTCTCTCGACTGAGGCCATCGACTCTCTTATCCCACTGATTGACGAAGGACTCCTACCAAACCTGCCTTTCCCCTTCCCACAATCCGCGCAAGTACCACAGCAAGGCTCGTCAAGGCCGGTGTCCTCTTCTTCGACGTCTTCCCAGAATAGCGCAGCAAATAACCCGCTCATGGCCCTGCAGTCCCTCCTTAATCAGACCTCCGACCTAGCCCTCACCCTCCGATCTCTAAGCGACACCCTGCACGAATCACGACAGCTGACGTCGACTGCGTCACGACGACTCCGGTCCGCGCGAGAGCTCGTTGCCGAGTTGAGGCGCGAAGACGAAGACCGCGAAGAGGGCCATCGCTGGATCGAGAAAGGACAATGGGATCGAAGACTACGGGAGCGGGAAGCAGGTCGGGTGTGTGGAGAGGTGGTCAGCGGGTTCGAGGCCGTCTGCTGCGAGTGGAGGAAAAAGCTGTTTGGTTCAGCTGCACCAGCAGGAGGAGGCAGCGGAGAACTGGCGGCTGCGTGATCGATCGGACGTGAACAATAATAGATTTGCATGTCCATTTTTAATGTTTTTGTCTTTTTTAATGTAGAGTGTTTCTTCCTTTCACAGACCGATTTCATTATTATTCTTCAATTCTTCTTGGTTTCTATGTAGACCAAAGTTGCGATACCATGATTATACACTACTATGTTCAATTGAGTACACACAGCACAGAATCCATATAGATACACTACATAGATATCCATATTACTTCATCTTGCTCTAGCCTTTTTACCCCTTTCCCCTTCCTTACTTGTTTGTTACTCCCGTTTCTATGTGTCTGTCTGTCTATCTTTTTGCAGTTGTCATTCATAATGAATGTAGTATGAACGTGGACATCAGATGAGTTGAGTTGAGAAGAGAAAAGATAAGACGCATACATATATCTATCTGTTCGTCTGTTTATGATTGCACTGTACTCTGTACTGTACATGTACATACATACTGTACCACTTACTGCACTACACTACACTACCCTACACCACACCACACCACACTACATCGAGATAGACAAGACATTGTCGTTCATCAGATGTCGAACCAGTTAAGATGAGATGAGATGAGATGTGATAAAAACCCTTGAAGTCCTTTTTTCTTTCCATTCGACATATGTCACAATTTCTTTCTTTCTTTCTTTCCTATCTTCTCATCTTCTCTCATTTCTCATGTTAAGTAACAATCAAGAAGAAGGTCGGGTTGTCTGATATGCAAAAATGAGGAAGAAGAGGAATAATAGAAAGGAGAATGGAATTTTTTGAAAAAGAAAAAAAAAATTAACAGAAGAAGAAAACATGACAGGTAGGTAAAAACGTGACAAGCGGTCATAGTAGTAGTACCCTCAGCCCCAGCCCCAAGAATGAATTCAAGCTTATGACAGACAGACACGTTTGCACATCACAACCACATCATATCCACAGCCTCGCCGAACGAAACTATCCCTGCTGCTGCTGTTGCTGCTGCTTCCACCGTGGCACCCACTTCTGTCCGCTTGGTTTCGGCTCCTCGGGTTTGCTAGCAGCAGCTGGAGCAGGGGCAGGAGCAGGAGCAGCAGCAGCGCCGGACGAAGATGGAACTCTGCTAGGCGGTTGTTGTTGAGCTGCGCGAAGGCTAGGAGGAACATAACGCTCGGTAGTAGCGCCGTTCGCCGGAGAGGCATCCCGACCAGGAGCGCCACCAGCAGCAGCAGCTGCGGCCTGGCGCTGATGAGGAGGTACATAACCACCAGGCTTGCGAGGAAGCGTAGTCTCTTCCTTGGGTGGCTCGGCCGGGGCGGAAGCAGCAGCGGCAGCAGCAGCAGCCTCCTTGGCGGCCAGACGCTCTCTCCAGCTGGGTCCAGAACTAGGGCGTGGTGCGAGATTGAGACGGGGTGCCATGCGTTCTTCGGGACGAGCAGCGGGTTCCGCACTCGGTGGGGGAACGTTGAGACCGGCTTTTCGAGCAGCACGGCGAGCCTCTGCTTCCTCTTCTCGCTGCTTCTGCTTGGCGGCAATTTCGTCGAGTTTTCTGCGGGAGAGATTAGCATGTATAATAATACTGTAGTGGGCTGTACTGAAACCAACCTTCTCTCTTCCTCGCGCCGAGCCTTCTCTTCTGCGAGTTTCCGTCTCTGCTCTTCCTCCCTTGCTTTTCGTTCCTCTTCTTCGCGGCGAAGGCGCTCTTCTTCTTCCCTCCTCCGCCGTTCCTCGGCCTCCCGTTCCAACCTCTCGCGGCGTTTCCGCTCCTGAACTTCCTTGATTCGCTGTCTTTTCTTGGCTTCAAACTCTCTCTCAGCTGCCTTGCGGCGTTTCTCGAACTCTTCATGACGTTTTTCTGTCACTTGCTTGCGGAATTCATTGAAGTATGGCACCAGACGGCTCAGACGATGCTTCAGTGCAACGTCTTCCTTGTGTTTCCGTTGAGCCTCCTTCAGAATGGCTTCCTTCTGGCGCTCGTACATCTCCAGGTCGTGCTTCTTTTGTCGCTCGTAGTCTTCCGGAATATGTTTGAGTTCCTCACGGCGGAATGCTCGTTCCAAGTGGTCAATACGCTTGGCCGTGATGCGGATCCGGTCGTTGAGCTCGTTCTTCTCTTTCTCCAGTTGGGCCAGTTTGAGAGCACGAAGGCGGTTGGTGTCAAGCTCCTCGAGATCGATTTCGCTAACGTCAAGGCCCTTGACGCCGCTCTTGAGCTCCTCGAGCTGCTTCTTCAGCTCCTGTTGGCGGATGCGGTCCTGCTCATCCTTGATCCTCTTCTTCTCCCGCTCCCGATGTTCATCGAGCAACCGCTGCTTCTCAGCTTCCTGAAGCTGCTGAGTGCGAATGCGCTTCCGCGTCTCCTCCTCACGCTGCTTCCGCTGAAGAGACTCCGTAGCAGCCTCCTTCTTCTTCTCGATGATGATCCGGCGAGCCAGAGTCTCCTCATGCTCCTTGGCAGCGCCCTCCTTGGCCCGGGCGTGTGCGAGCTGTTTGGCCTGGAGTCGTGCCTCCGTGTAGGACGGGTCAACATACAGGCAGGTGATGTGAAGAGTCTTGGCCAGGCGCGTGAGCTGAGAGCGAGCGATTTCGGCCGGCGTGCTCTGCAAGCGCTGGACAGAACCGACGTCGCTCTCCGCGGATCCCGCGGCACTGCCGGGGTGCAACGCCTTGGCGGAGGAGAAGATATCCGAGTCAAAGGTCAGGACACCAGCGACATGGTCAACACGGATGGCCAAGTCACCTTTCTTGCAGCCGTTCATGATGAATTTCTCGATATCCGACTGCGAGACCTGGAATGGATCGGGGAACTGGGCGAGTTCGTAGACAAACTTGAGCTCGACGGACTCGTACACTTGAGACAGCTGCTGGAACAGGCGGGTCAAAATGACTTGCTGCAAGGGAACGACATACTTCTCCATCTCGGGATCGGCGCCGATCTGCTTGAGGATGGGAGTGATCTTCTTGCAGATCGACAACGGATGGAAATCGACCTCCAAGATGTTGTAGAGGTCGCGGATCTCCGGGCGCGCGCGCTTGAGCAGACCCTTGTTCAGGGCATCCTTGAAGAGACCGGCCCGAGTAGGTGGCTGAGCCATACCCAGTAGGTTGGTGAGCCGAGCGTTCTTGTTCTTGCGGACCTCATCCACGTCGACCAAGGCACCCCGGGACCGCGAGGTGCTGATGACCGGAATGGAAAGGGCTGACAGCAGCACGAAAGATGCCGCCTTGGTCATGTCCGCCTCCGTGACGGAGGGGTTGTCCTTCTTCGAACCCTGACCAGCCGCAAGAGTGGCGGCCGACTGACGGAGGAGATTGTAGAAGCGGTTCCACGCTGCGGCATGGAAGAGGTAGTTTTCGCTCACGAGGAATATCCGAGCCAACTTCTCATAGTAGTTGGCCATCATGATGTTCTTCGCGGGCCGCTTGCTGAGGCTCAGAAGCGTGTGAATGTCCTCCACGCTGCGGAAAGCCTCCTGCCACAGCTCCAACTCCACGGCGACGTTCAGTTGCTGGAAACGCGTGTCCAGGTGGCGCTGAAGCGTATCCGGGTCGCTCAGGTTGATGGCGTGCATCTGAGCCGAGTACTTGGCAGCATTTTGGACGTGATTCCGGAGCAGCTCGCACAGTCGGCGGAACTCCGTCTTGCGGGTGTACTTGAGGCAAAACTGGAATGCTTGCAGCGCGGTCGTCTGGTACATAACCTCAAGACGGGCATTGTTCTTCAGGATTTCGAGCACGGTCCGGTAGGTCTCCCACAGAAACTTCAACCAGGGCGTGACGATGGCGCGATCGGTGCGATCCTTCGACTGCTCACCAGAGACGGTGGCCAGGAGAATAGTCTCGGGGGTTTCGCTGGCTTCCAGATCCTCAACGTTGGTCGAAGGCGCCACCGACTCGAGGGACGACTGGATCTCATCGGCCTTGGCTTGAGCCTCGGTAACCTTTTGCTCTGCGAGTTCGATGAAATGCTTGAGAACCGTCTATACAGAAGACTCCGTTAGACTCTTTCTTTTTATTCGCGCAAATCCAGAAAGAGGACCCATCATGCGCTTACCTCGATAGTTCCCACGTTGGTGTTCTGAGCAATGTTCTTGTACTGATACAGACCATCCTTGGCGGCCTTTCCCTTTCGCAAATCCACGCACAGTTCAACGAAGAGCATCATCACCGGCTCGAGGGATGCGATGGGACTGCTGCGAGTCCGTTTGGAAATGACATGTTCGTGAAGGACGGTCAGGGCGGCGGGAGCCTGGCCCACTGAGATGAGTTCTTGAGCCCTCTACAGAAAAGCAGACGTTAGTAGATGATCGCGAAACCAAACAAGTTTTCTTCCAGTACAGGAGGGCCTACCTTGAGGACATTTTCGGGTTTAATATGGGGTGGAGGAGGCATGGTGGGCGATTTGCCCCTTGGGCCGTGTCAGATCTTTTTGTTGCGAAGGCGACAGAAGGCGAAATTTACGAGGCACTCAAACGACGGCGAGGTCCTCTCGGAAAAAAAGCGGGCAGCAGAACTAATGCAAAGGAGCGTCCTGGGGATGCTGCCGCGTGAGGGTCGTCGAGGGACCTTCCAGACGCAAATTGTTGGATGAGTTGCGTCGTTGTGCGAGAATCAAGGTACCGGGCGAAAATCTCACTGGCGCGACTGTTTGCACCGAGCCCACTCCGGCCGCATAAGCGATGAGGGGAGGGCCAGTCACGTGACTCTCCCGCGCTCACGTTGGAAGTTGGTACTCCGTAGTCCGTACTCCGTCCTACCTAACGTATCGAACAGGCAATCGATGTGTTAGTAAGAGAGCCTTCGTGAATACCACTGTTATATGTCACTTATGCTAGCCCTGCTAACAATGGAATCCCAGGGTTTAGCAGGAGTAAAAATTTCCATAAGGCTAACTAAAAGGGATCGTCCTCCATATCAACTCAAAAATCCTTTCTCATACTTTAACCATGAATTATGTAATTCATTGCACCTACCTAGACAGTGAATGTGATCCAACTATTTAAGGTGGCCTTTGCCAACAACACCTCTGCGCCTCTGCTCAACCGGCATTTTAATCGAATTTTAGGCCGAGTGAGATCTTCATCAAATCAACTTCACGCTGACAACATCGTCGAGTACAGCTGTCAATTGAACAATTACTACAGAAGCACGCGAAGTTTGCTATCATCAATACCATCATATCTACACACTTGAGGCGCCTAAAACCCGGTCCTTGGCAATATGTCATACCCAGTCTGGAGTTATGACTGGACCGGCAGGAAAGTCAGACTTCACGGAAAGACAATTGAGATCGAGAAACAGCTCACTGAGGCCCTTGATCGTAGGATGGGACTCTGGCAGGTTCTGACTCTGGCACGCTATGTAGAAGAGGACAGACCAATCATGCTCAAGACCCGATACGAGTATGTTGTTTTCTGTTCGAACACGCATCTATATCTGTTTAATTCCAGGTGAAAATTTGCTAACAATCATCCCTATATATGTAGACTTAATCCAAAAAGTTTTGGTATTGAAGACGAAGAAAGAAACCGGGAGATTGCTTCCAGTCACGTCAATACCCCTCCATGCCATACCCCAATCGCTTCGTTGACTTTCTGGTGACATCCCGAGTGCCTGGCGATAAATTGGTGAACCTCAACGATGAGCAGCTGAAGAGCATCAGAACTCAGCTGACCTACATACTTGAGCAAGTAGAACTGACTAAGCCCTTCCCAGGCATATGCGACAGAACGGAAAGCTTTGTCAGAGCAACACCCTGACTTCCTCCGATATGACAAAAAAATGACAAGCTGTAAGCATCTGTTCTTACTCGTGGCCCTACTGTAATCCAACGGAACTCTGACTAGAATACTCTGTAGCTATCTTATTGACTTGACCTTCATCTGTTTCACAAATCCGCACGAAGACAAGGAGCCTATTACGGAGGACAGTTTGGATGTCCTCGCATTCAATCTCTGGCGAACACCAACCCTAGAGGAATTTTATTCATCTGCTCCACTATAGTAATAACCTTAGACTTAGGATCTATATCTTCTACTTTAAGCTGACTTATTACCTGGAAAGGAAATTCGGCGGAGTACTCAACAACTGCCGTCCTTTATGAATCGAAATTGTGCGACTTCATAAAAGAAAGGTGGCTTAGGGCTTGTGGCTTAGGGGTAGAGCGTCCGCTTTGCATTGAAATTGCGGAAGGTCAAGGGTTCGATTCCCTTCAAGTCCAGCTTTTTTTTAACTAGTCTACGCAGTCGTTTCGCTTATAAATTTTTGTTTTTTACAAAATAGGAATACATAGGTAGCTTCTACTGGATCAACGAAAGTAGAGAGCCGGCTATGAAGGTTGTTGTATTTTAACTGATAGTAGTACAGTAGTCGAAGCAGTCCTCTGCATCTACGGTGTAATAGGGAACTGCTAGATCCTTCAGCTCACGTGCCTCGTTAGCCTGTCGTCCACGTGATTCGCCTGCCTCCGGGAACACCGATGCGGCTGCGGCGAAGGGTGACCCATCCAGTCGACTCTAACCGCATGGCTCAGTCTTCTATCGAATTCATTAACTGCAGCTATATTTACGAAGGCAGAATACTCCTACTCCGTACGGAGCCTCTCCAGGAAGCACATTTTTCCTGTGCGCAACCGGCTGCGCGCAGACCAAGACGCTAGACCAACGGCCAGGGGCTTCTGGCAAGTTGCAACGCTAACTAAAAGCCGCCGCCGTGGGCCCCAACCCCCAGCCGGGAATTTGCTGGTCGAGTCCCAGACGCCTGGGCCATTTGCCTGCTCCCCCTTCTGAACCCCCCGAGAGCCCCGTTTCTTCCTCCCTCGCCCCCCAAGCCAAATCGTCCATCTTCGTCACTCCTTTGCTCTCCATCCATCCATCCTCCCGTCTGGCACTCTCTTGCTTTCTTTCTTCTGCTCCCTTCTTTGTCTTCTTCCACGGCGGAGACCTACGATCAGGAGCCCGGCGCACATCGAGGACCGTCGCGTCTTAATTCCCCCAATTGAATTGATTGAGTAATTTTAATTGCCTGGTTCAACGGCACCGACACCGACACCATGCCCGCGTACGAAGTCCGCTCCGGGGGGGATGCGAAGAGCAAGAAACAGAGCATGGCGGACCTCAAGTACCGCCGTCTGACGGAGCTCAACAGTCGTCTGAAGGAGGATCTGGATCGTCCTCGTGTGAAGGTGTCAGAGGCTGCTCTATCGTGAGTGTTCCCGCGTTGAGTGCACACCCCCTTACCGTCGCGTTGTTTCTCTCTCCACCTCAACCAATTGACTACTGCAAACAACATATCGACTGACGATCTCTTCATCTCCACCAGACTCATAAACTACTGTAACAACACCCGTGACTTCATGGTGCCGTCCGTATGGGGCCAGGTATGCTGCCGTCGCCTGCACTTTAGACGTCATCAGATGCTGACGATCCTCCAAGGTTGACAAGCGGGAAGACCCCTATGCGCCTCAGCAATCCGGCGGCTGCTGCACCGTCATGTAATGGCCTTGATGACCTTCGACGTCTTGTCCACAATGCGATGATGGACTTGGAGTCCTTTGGGTTTCATATTGCTGTCTTTTTTGTTGGCCTAATTGTCGTTTCTCGTCCCCTTTTTCCATACCCCTTTGTGCAACGATCTCGGTTACAACTTATTCGACCTTTTTTTCTCCGTTACTACTCTTCTCTCGTCGCGACCATTGAGCATCCGACCAAGCTCGCGCCTAAAATTTAATAATGACGGACCAAAACATATAAGGCACTGGTGGTGGCCCAAGTGACAGACCAATGTGTGCTGGATCTCCGTGGGATTTCAGAACAAGCTGCCACCGACGAGCGAATGAATCCTTACCTCGATGAGGGGACGGCGATGGGAACGTCGTCTTGATCCTTGTGTTCCGGTATCACACGAGAATGTTCTGGTTCGACTTGGCTTTCTTTTTTCATATATTCTTTTCCCCCTCTTATTCCCCTATGCCGCTTTCTTTTTCGTTCTCCCTTCTTTCAAGAACCGGTTCCACAAATTATTATTTCCTTTGTTCTCAGCGTTTTACTGTTGCCCCCCCCTGATCGGCTTGACTTGACAGAAAAGCGAGAAAATACCGCCCCCGGGTTAATGGATGCTACACACAAACAAACACAAAAAGTGACAACGCAAGTCAGTCTGTTGTGAAAAGGTTGCGAGGTTGACATGTGATGTCCGTTTTTCTTTTCTGTGTAAAATAGATTTTTTTTATCCCCCCTTTTTTTTATTTACCCTTTTTAACCCTTTTTTGATCGTCTCGTGTGTTGTGTTGTGTTGGAGGATCGTTCGTCCGGCATGGTACGGCTGATACTGATGCTGATACTGATACTGATACTTTTGAGCGTCGTGTTGTAAAGAATAATAGCCAAAAGAAACGGATATCCATTGACCTGTTGACTTGCTGCCTTGCTATTCAACTCCAACTCCATGTATCCTGATAGCCTGGTACCAGATAGCTGCCGTGTATCTCGAACTTAGAGGAAGATATTGTCGATTCAATAGAGTCGTGGCGTGGTCAGTCATTGTCCCTGGTTACTGAGGGAGAATATTTTTTTTCTCTGACTCGGAGTCAACACAACCACTGAGTTCAACGAATGGCCCGTGATTCCTTGAAATTGTATTTCATCTCGCGACTGGTATTGATATAATAACTTGGATGAGATGATACGATAAAATATCGTGTCTTGAATCATATCGCTATCGCTATAGCTATACTGGGGTATTATCATATCATTATATCGTATCATATAGACAAATACAACGTAAATCTGTCTCTATCTCTATCTATCACCCCGGATCCATCCCAGCAAGGAACCCCAGCCACGGACCCAGCCGCATCCATGCCCGTCGGCGCTCTGCCTTCGATTTCATATCCGCCTGTCCAAAAATGTCGCAGATCCAGGGCTCTTCGTCCCGAGTATACCTCACAGGAGGAGCAGGAGTAGGAGGATCAACGTCACGTCTCTTTGTTATTCTTACTACCGGGTCTCGTAGCTGCAACTCTCGTCGACGGAACCATTCGCGGATCGGATGCGCGCTCCATAGGTACCCGTTCTCCGGGAGGGGGAATTGTAGGTCGGAGAGGGAGAGGAGCTCGAGCTTCTCATTACCATTATCATTATGATGATGATCGTCACCGACAAGCCGTGAGAAAAGCACGTTCACCTTGTACAAGGTCAGAGCAAAGCGTTTCATTTCTTCCAGAAGCGTCCATGCGTAGATGATGGGATTTTCGGGGCGACGGCCTTGGGACAGCATCGCGGGGTAGTAGAGTAAGCCCTGCGCACGACAGGTTCGCACGAGGCGTGAGAAGATCGGCTGTACTCGGAGGAGGACGTCCGAATCATCATCATGAGTACTGCCGTCGCTGTCGTCGTCGCCGTGTACACAGGTCTCTGGTCTGTGGGCTACAAGGGCGAAGATGGTGAAGAGGAGGATGGCCTGGTATGTCGCCAAGGGCCAACGGGCATTATCACTTGTCTTTGTCGTCGGGTTTGATGGCGATTCTTGGTCATCAAGACGTGATTTATCCGATTTATCCCATGTTGTCTACCCAGCATTGTTAGTATCGACTTCTCTGCGATTCTTCAGGCTCAACAACCATTTGCGCCTCGAGCACGGCATGTAATCGGGCGTGAATCTCCCATGCTAGCTTCTGCAAACGCGCCTCCCCAGTGATCCACAAGCCGATCATGACTGTTGCCAGCACGAGGACAGGGGGTTCGTGCTTGGCGCGAAACGGCTGCCGAAACAAGAAGGGCCATTGGGGATGGAAATGGTCAAAGTATAAGTCCACATAGTAGTCGGTGTCGATGGACCAGGTGGTCATATCCAGGTTGATCTCGTCGAGTCGAGGCGGGTTTGAAGCCTGCTCTGCCGAGCGTATGGCTTCGTCTTGAATTCGGGCTTCTTGTTCAAGAAGAGCCTTTCTCACGCTGTACTCTGACTGATCCGACAGAGATGATGGGGCGGACTCCTGTTCTTCGCTGTTGCCAAAACAGATGCGTTTATTTGGAGCTGCATTGTCATCGTCTGAATGATCGAGGTGTGCCCGATTGACGCAACCGTCTGGGTAGTTCTGACGTCTCTTTTGATGCCGTTGCCGATCAAATGAACAGGAAACACCTTTCTTTGAGCACACTCCACATGGAAAGTTCCCGTCACACCTTGACTTTTGGGCATGGCATCGATTACAGGCTCTGGATGCTCGGGGGATGGGTTCAGCGGCTTTGGAGTGGATTTTTGTGTGCCGTCGCAGAGTGTCGCTGCGAACGATCAGCTGCAATACCAGAAAGGAATACTGCATTGCATTTATCAAGAGCACCATTAAACTCCTAAATGATAAAAGATGACAGAAGAAATGTGGATATAGTTCTGCTTGCTCATACAGATCTGCAGCATATTCTACCACATTGGGCGGGATCTTTGCAATACACGTCATGTTGCGAACAAGGTGAGAGTCCACTCACCTCCGATCAAAACTAACTCCACAGGAGCTGCAGACGAAGACTCGACTCCGCGAATGCCGGACAGCATGACGAGCCAAGTGCTCTTTGCGTCTGTAACTTGCACCGCATCCAGGATGCAGGCACTTGAAACGCCGCGAGTCGTGTTGCTCTGCAGCCGGGTCCATTGAGGAGTTGATTCGCCTCCCATGAATTCATATTAGAGGAAAAAAAGTGCAGAGAATGACGAATTCTCTTGTCAAAATCCTGTATTGTATGTAGAAGCAATGAGCCGAGTGGGATGCCGGGTGGGAGGAGGACGATCACGTGTCTGTCTTATATAAGAGGTTCGCATCAGGCACTCACCCTGCGGAGTAGAGATTAGGTAGATTGATTTTAATATTAATGGCGACATGTATTCATGGAAGAGAATTTCGATAGCTTGATTTCTGATCTGGAAGGCCAATGGTGGGTTGATGTCGACGTCCAGCCAAGAAATGGACAAGCTTAACCTGGCGGATCTGATAAGGTGCGCTAGTAGATTCCTAGCATCATCACATACATCATCGCCTCCGCAACGGAACACACCTGAGTCAGTGCCATCGCAGCGATATTTCTTAGCAGTCAGTACCTGAGATCAAACTCCATAGACAGTCGGCAAGATGACAGAGCCAATGCCACCTATCGAACAGCAGACTCCCACAGAGCGCAGGCAGCAAGCGGGAACCTCGTCCGAATCGTCGCATGTCTATCTGCCCCGGATCATGATCAAGTACTGCACGCAGTGCAAGTGGATGCTTAGGGCGGCATATGTAGGTGAAAATAAACAATGTTCTTTGTTGTGTTTTTCATTTTTTTCTTTGTCTTTCTCATTTCTGTTTTCGTCTTAAATTTGATCGTTCTTTGCGCTCTAGCCCCGCGCCAGTTAAGCAACTCGTTGATGGGATGGTCATCTGCGAGTTTTGGATCGACCCCCCTTTTTTTTCAATTTTTTTTTGAGAAGGCTGTTTTATTATGTACCTGGAAATGAAAGTTGCGAATTACGAAGAACAAACCAAACGTCATTCGCCTTCTCTACGGTTCCGTTTCAACCTGATTGTTCCTATACGGATCACTCACTCTATTCTTTCACAGTTCGCCCAGGAACTTCTCTCCACCTTCAATACGAGCCTTGGAGAAGTGTCTCTGATCCCGACCACAGGTGGCGTCTTCACTGTGACCATCTTCCACCTATCCCAGGATAGCCTCTCGACGCAGGAGACTCTCCTCTGGGATCGCAAGACGCATGGTGGATTTCCCGGTATGTTTCTGTCTCCGTTTCTTTCTCGGCAATCATCCTTCTATCTGTCACTCTCGTACTGTATATGGCTTCGTAAGCTGAATAGTTTACCCGCTTACGCCAAACAGAAGTCAAACAACTCAAGTCTCTCGTGCGCAACATTGTCGACCCGTCTCGAGATCTGGGGCATGTCGATCGTGCTCTGGGCAAAGAAAACAAAGGCGCAGAATCGGCGCCTGCTGCTGCTGCTACTACAGCCGCCAACGCAAATACGACACCAGCGAGGACCGTGGCAACAGACGTGAATACGCCAGCGGGGATGGGAGCTTCCGGAGAGAGAGAAGAAAAGAATGAAGGGAAGCAGAAGACGTGTGAGGATTGCCAATAAAATAGAAATATTGTTGCTGTATAGTAGTTGTAATATACCTTACTACCTTACTATTTATGACTATTTATGGGTTTCAACCTAGTAATGTTTAAGCTGCTGGTGCCTGATTTGTAGGTTAGAAGTCGCTTGTTTCTTGGTAAGTTTAAGCCTACCTGCTCCTATTAATTTAACGTGCCAGGCTCGCCACAATGATCGTACGAAGCAGCGCTGGCGGCGACCTCGACAAGCTCTTCGAGACGATCCGTATCAGCGGATTCCTGGGCGAGTGCAACGCGAAAGACCTGCAAGACTTCAAGACCTAATATCCAAACGTGGTCATCAGTCAGAATCCGCATGACCGCGAAGGTCCACCCCTGCAATCAGATGGTAATAGTGTCGACCCAACACAGAATCATCTTGGATTCTGGCTCCCACACGGCTTAGATGCGGATGATGAGGAAAAGTTCGTCACGCAACTCCGGCAATGCAAACAGCGCTTCAATCGTATCGAGGAAGCCTTTAGAGAGACGGAAGGTATCCCTCGGGAGAAGCTGTGGTTGGAGTCTGAGCAGGAGGAGATCTTTGCACGGCATCCGGTGAAGCGTCCAGGTGCGGAAAATGAAGATGACATACCAGATATCCATAGACGAATGAAAACAAGACCTGTTTATCGTAGATGACTCCGTACCTATATATATATGTATATGAAGTAGAAGTTTGTCTCTTGAAATAGAAACTAATAATGCCTTTACTATTTAAGGTTTTCTACCTTTCATTTACGGTTTTCATGACCTAGTAATAGTAATGCTGTTTAAGCTTGAAGCTGCTGGTTCCTGATTCTCCAGAGTGTTAGAAGTTGGGTTTTTTTTTCTTGGTAAGTTAATCTACTGAACTGTGACATACATAGGTTGCTTGACGGTCAGACGATAAAACCTTTGGTAGTGACTCCCTCCTCGCCTCCTCACGTCTAGTTCATCCTCACTCAAAGTCTAGTCTAGTCCTTCTCTTGACAAGTTAGCCATGGCTAATTATCTCCATTTATATATCATACACCAGTAACATTTGATAAAAAATCTATTGAGGACGACAATTTACAACTTTCATTATCTACGACTAAGTGGGGGAAAAAAAAGGTCGTCCATCCTTCCTGATCATCTGAAATGAAATCAGATCAACAATCGTCAAAACTGTGTAATCTAAGAGAGGGGGAAAAAATGGCATCAGAAAACAAAAACCCAACCTTACATCAACAATCCCCTCTCCTATCGCTAACTGAGTGGCGAGCACAACAAGAACGTGTTGTCTCTTCCGCAGCTCAGAAAGGGAAGGGGAGGGAAGGAAGCTCAGCTCGTAAGGTAAGTAAGGAACATGCTAAGCGAGTGAGTGAGAGTCAACTTGAAGTGAGTAAGAGAGAGGATCGATTCAGCGTCTATCATAGGTATGTCTGGGTCTGGGGTGTGTAAATGCCTCAGACTAGACTTAGAGAAGCCTACAGTACGTGTGGATGGATGGATGAGGTTGGGGAATTTGCCTCCTCCTTCTCCTCCTCTGGAGATTATATATCGGATAATTATGTTCTAAAGGAGAAGAAGAAGAAGAAGAAGAAGAAAAATTGATTAGGGGAGTGGGAACTTGTGGCTGTATATAGGTATATGATCTCTGCGTTGAAATAGGTCACGCTCGTTTTTTATTTTTCTATTAATGAAAGTAAAGCGCCAGACCTATCGTATCAGATGTTCAAAGATGCTCGTGACAGCTACACACACAACCAGTTTCGTCTTAAAAAAAATCAGGAATCAAGCCCTGTCTACTCGACGACGACCCCATACCTACCTATTTCATTATTATCGACAGTCTTAAATAAGAAGGCAGGAAGTAGAAATTGAAGTTCTCTCGACAATGCCGCATTCCGTCACCATTCCGGAACTATTTACATTCATTCCCAGAATATGAAAATAGAAACCTAGCTAACAGAATACACAGGAGAAGAAGGTCAATCAATCAAGATGGTGACAAAAAACAACAAGGAAAAAAAATCGACAAGGTCGGGACGTATACAAGTTAGTTTTTGGAAGAAAAGAAAAGAAAACGAAAGCGAGATGATGCGAAGATGCCAACCCAATCAATCCCCACTGCCACATCCCACAGCCCACAGCTCCCCCCCGGCCGACCTCCCAGATCAAAATAGATGACCGCAATATTTAATAACACAGAAAAAAAAATGAAAAGAAAAAAAGAAAGAAAGAAAGAAAGAAAGAAAACGCCCATGACGCCTAATATATACCCCCGGTTAGTGTGCTTCCCCCCGGTATCGACCATGTTTCCATCCATGTCCCATCGTGCAAAGTGACAACAGAGAAGACCAAACGACCAGGACGGCGTTCACCCAAGAACAACCACTCCATGGAAATGTAAATGCATGTCCCCTCATCGCCAGAGCCGAGGTAGACCCGAATAATTTCCACCAAGAAAAAAGAAAGGGGGGAAAAAAAGAATGTTTTTTTTTTCTGTTTGACAACCATCAATGTCATGAATGGAGCTTCGTCCAAATTCGCAGACAACCAAAGAAAGGAGATGGAAAGAGCGTGGAGATGTTGCAGCATCATGCAAATCGAGATTGTAACGAACGCTCAACCAGACGGCAAAATGAAAAGGTTGCGTAAGCTCCGACATGACATCGTGAAAGAAGTCGTCAAGAAAACCCGCATTTGAAAATGCCATTCGCCAAACCCTGTCCATGGACCGATGATGCCGCGAGAACGCCATGCCATGCCCATTGCCTCTATTTTTGTTTTGCCCTCTCCGAACGCCTATGACAGAAAGCCTCCCATTGAGAAAAGAAAAGATACCGTCCGAATGATGCAAGAGAAATCGATTGCTAGATTTCACCGCTCAGGCGCCGTTGTTGGAAATGAGGCTCTTTTCGTCTCCAGAAGGCCAAACGTATGCGACTTTTTTTCCGTTTCGGCACAGCTTTCGGTATAGACGTCGGCTGAGGGTCAAATCGGACACCATTCGCGGGGTTCGGGCATTCATCGTCGACAGGAGACGATCCTCGGCTGTGGATACCGTGGCCAACTATTGCCGTCATGACATGGTGGTGCTTCCCGAAATCCTCGATACGATGAGGAACATGTGACCGCTGATGGAAGTAGGGGTTTTTGTTCGAGGCTTCGTACCGCTGACGATCCATCACAGCGTACAGACCCGAAGAAGTTGGACGGGAATGAGGACGTGAATGGGGACGGGAATGAGTCTCGTATTCCATAGTATCCAAGTCAGTAGTGCTGAGTCCATACACAGGAGGATCTCTCTCATCGCCGCTATCAACCGTGACGAAACTGGTGGCATTGGTGGCAGGAGAGACGGGCGTCGTGACGGTATTCGTACAGGTGCTTGCGCTCTGTGTCCTAGTGTCCCTGCCCACGCCATGCGAAGAGGACGGCAGGGAAGCATGGCCTGAGGAGTACGATTTGCGGTTGTGCCGAGTCTCACAGCCTGTCGTCAGTGAAACGTCCGATTCAGGAGCATGGAATCTCATATCAGGGACAGAAGTGATCCGTGGCAGTTGGTCCACAGCGTCACTAGACCTCTGGCGCGGAGCCTTGAAACCCGAAACAGTTGTGATCGACAAATCCCCTTGACTGTCCGCAATCCGTTTTCGGGCTGAAGGAGACGGGGCATCTGGAGAATCAGGAGGCTTGTCCAAAGTGATTTGGACATTTGTATCAGAGGAGACCGGCCGGTCACCAGCGCCATCAACCTGCGGCTCTTCTCGAGCTCTCGCAGGGCTTACAGACCGGGGAGAACGCGCAACATCGGACTCCGACTGAGGAAGCAAGGACTTCCTCCGCTCCCGATCGGCTAGATCCTGCCAGATCGTCCGATTCGATTGTATCTGCTGAACGGCGAAAGACATCTGCGGAAGGAGATCGGCGACGCCCTCGAAGAGGGGCAGGGCGAAGATGGACATAAAGCTGATTTGACCAGTGGCCAGCTTGAGAATGTTACCGAGTTCTGGCGGTCCGCCAAAAAGAGCGGTCTCCATTCCAACCTCCTTTTCCATCTCACCTTGGTTGGCGAATTCCTTTTGGAGGATATTGGTCCATTTTTCGGCGATTTGCCATGGCCGGGCCTGAAAAAGGTTAGCAACACAGGCAGACTGACTTAATAACTAAGCCAGAGGAAGAGGGTGTACGAACCACGTTGCTGATATCAGCACACTTTATGAGCAACCCGCAAACCAGTGCCCTCTGTGTTTCCAAGTCCTGTGGATTCCAGCTCTCGACGTTTCCATCTTCATGATACTTCTTCTGCAACTCTGCCATGCGACTCATGTATTCGAAATGTACTCCCATGTCCGTGGCTAAGATGGTGCTGATGAGAAGCTTGCGAAGACTGGTAGACCTAAAAGCAGCTGGCCAATGACGACGAAGGATCTGGGAAAACGCCGCGCAATGAAAGGCTTCCAGGACGGAGTTGTCGTTGTAAAGCTGGGCCAGCGGTGCATTCAGTTTGACCAAAAACACGTTGTTCACACCGGGATGGCCGACGTCGTGGCCGATAGCTGAGATTAGAAGGACCAGAACTTCGAATGGGGTGAGTAAAGATGCGATGGGCGACTTGGAGATTGGAGGTAGAGGAGAGGACGAGGGGTAAGGTGGTAGAGCACCGACGTGGAGCAAGATGCTGAACACCGACTGCAGTACGTCGACAGCATGGCGAAAGTTATGATAAAGGACGAAGGAATTGTACGCCGCACGACTGGCCAGCAAAAATGTCCGTAGCTCTCCTATCAGGAAGAGGCATGTTAGTTAGTTCGACGGTTCGACGTTCGAGTAGGAACGATCATACCCTCCGTCAGGTGAAAATACTCCAACTCGGGCATTTTCAAGGCATGCTCCAGCATCTTGTATGCGGCATAGACGAGTTCATCGTCGGAAAAGTCGTGAGCGGAGAAATCCCAGTCACCGATTTTACGCTCCACCAGACGCTTTCGCTCATCGAGAATATACAGTCTAACCACGATCGTCAGCAAGGACAAGGTCAGTGCGGTTCGGAGGAGTTGCTCACCGATCTTGAAATTCATCAATCATATCTTCCGGGTTGCAGATCGACTTCATCAGCTTCGAGACCCTGAACGGATTGTCAGCACGTCTGCCCAGCGAAGAAGAAAAATAAAATGGAGTTCCCTCCCAACGAGGACGGCGCATACATCGCTTCTCTTAGGTAGGCATATGGTTGTTCATCGTCAACCCCAACCCACGAACGCTTCCTCGTTTTCTTGACGGACATAAAGCGGGAAATCTCCTTCTGCGCCGCTTTGCGAACGCGATAGGCGTGCACCAGAAGCGCTTGCACCCTGCTTCTAGTCAACGGCTGGATCAGGATGTCCACCGCGCCAGCATCCAGACAGCGTGCACACAGACTCTGCTCTGGCAAGCCGTTGCGACCATTCTCGGGCGGGAATGGGCGGAATTCGCTTTCTTCAACAAATGAGACGATGGCGGACGGGTCTGATGGACGCAGAATGGCGACAGGGACGATGAACTTGGGGCCCTCTTGTAGTTGGAGGTCAGATGACAACAGAGCCAGCAGTTGAATTCCATACGAATCCTCAGACTCTGACGAGAAGGTAAATCCGCGAGAAATGGGGCTGGCTGAGGAGAGTCCCAATCCGGTGGTCGACTCGCGGCTTTGGCGACGGGGAAATGAGACAGACTCCCTGCTAGATTCGACATCGAAGAAGGCAAAAATGGGAGTGCAATTGGTCGCGCTTTGTTCGTTTAACTCGGCTATTGCGGCTGCAAACGATTTGCCTGAGTGACATAGATAAACTGAGAGATGTTAGGGAATATCTTTGGAGTCTTTCCATAAAAGGAAGTCAAACTTACTCTGCTTGCACACCTCGAGCAACAATTCCACAGTTGTCTGCAACGCCACGGGTTCATCGGCGGTAAACCCATCTGCGGAGTCGCGGTGCACCCATCTTTCAGTCTTGACGCGGTCGTCTATATAGACCGCGTAACTGTCGTCAGGGCGGGCCATAATCAAAGACCACACCCAAAGAATCGCCAGTTTTGAGATCCAACCACAACCAAGACCGACACGGACGGACAGGTCGTGATCGTGGTCATAAAGCGATATTTCTAGAAACGGGAAAAGGAGGCACCGCTGCGGAGGAACAGGTAGGAGAAGGGAGAGACGACGTTCGTTTCAGATGGTATATATATCGAGTAGAGGGACCGATCGAATGGTCCTGAGGACAACGGTATTCGAAGTTCAAGTCAATGTCTGTCGGGTGGCCGCGAGCCCACGGTCACCCGGACCGTAACACCAACGTCGCCTGCGTCGCCAGCAAAATGCCTCGAGGAATGAATGCCTGCGCACGACATCCAGGATCGGCCTAGAAATCACGATAGCCTGCGCACCAGGTGACAGGTGACGAAGGGACACAGCGGGAAAGGAATCGATGCTCAGGGCTCCATGGCGGGCATGTCGAGACCGTATCCGCGCGAAAGAGTCAGAGTGCGAGCGACACGAGAGTCGCAGAAGGTTCCAATCGGGCTGTTACCGCTTCGATGACTACAGTCTTTGCTGCTCTGAAGATGGAGCGTGTGCGAGAGGAGGGCACGCGGCAGTCGAGGAGAAGGCCAATCGGGCGAATTGGGAGCCTGTTGGAGGAGGAAGTCACGAGTAGAGGTGAAAGAATGATCAAAGAGGAAGCAGATTCGAAGACAGACCGGAGAGAAGGGGGAATTGGGAAAATGGGATGTGGATGTAGAGATGAAAGGGCCAACAGCCGGGTTCGAAGTTAGGAGAGCGAGGGAGCGTAAGGCTTAGCATGCAGCGATCGGACGAGACGAGTAAACGGTATGACGGGAACGAGCGGGCGAGCAGGAGATGATAGCGAACGAGAGGCGTCTGCCATAGGACAAAGAGAGAGGGGGAAACGAGTGTTCTGCTGGCCTTCCAGAAGGTCGAGGGGGCGGGTCGGGCGTTGCAGGCTGATCTGGTTGGCGGGAGGGCGAGAGAGTCTGGAGGCGGCAGCAGCCAGCCAAGGTCAGCCAAGGGGATTACGAGCATGCAGCCCTGGAGACGCCCTAGACCCGTTAATCGTTAGTCGTAATACACCATCCTGCGTCACACGTTACACTGAACACGCCCACCCGAGGGGGGGCCCGACACGCGGATTGGTCCGTTGCAGCGGATGCGCTGATGGCCTCATAGTTCTGCACGCTGCCCACCAATCCCCACCCGCCTTCCCAGCAGACCCCCACCGGGAACGCACTAGCGACCTACCCAGGTAGGCAGGCAGGCAGGGATGCCCGAGAAAAAATGGGAAGAGCGACCTGCGACCAAAAGGAAAGAGGTCAAGCCATTCCCTCTTTCCGATGACCTTTACCAGGTACCTAGGTACCTGCCTAGGTATGTACATTAGGTGCATACAAGTATTCGTACAGGTAAGGAACTGGGAGAGACTCTGTACTTTCCTCCCTGTTCGGCCAACCAACATGTACACCGGTATAAAGCGGGGCGATCGAGTGCGTGGAGAGTGGAGCCTGTTTAGTCTTCTAGAAGGTAAGCAGGATCGTCCTACCGAAGCGAACAGCCAGCAGCCTAACAGAGCGCCAAGTCTGATCAGTTCTTACCAGTGTTCGTACGGAGTCCCTTAGGTGGAAGCTTTAATTAGAAGTATTCCGTACTAATTACTCCGTACGAGTACGAGTACGGAGTAATATTAAAAGTAACAGGCTAACAGGCTGGGTCCCGATCGCGCGACTGGGCGATTGATCAGATCTCGGATTTTTATTTTTTTATTGGCAGATTAGAATCCCGATAATTATTAAATTAATACTCCGTATTGATATGGATCACCATGCGTGGACGTGTTAGAAAGAGCGAAAAAGAAAGTCGTACTGCAGGATTATTTAACTGGGCGGTCGCATCGGTCGCTTATCTTAAGCGGGTTTATTATTCGCGGACATAGCCATAGGGCTTATTATCACCCTGTCTTCTAACGCGTGATTGCGTGGTCTGGGAAAAAGACCAACACTGTGGGATTCTATTAGGGGCCAAAAACGTATGGTGGCTGGCTTCTCCAAACCTACGTACCAAGAAGGCAGGGCTAGATTATGTGATGGGCCGGCGCAGGATTCTTTCCTACAGGGACCTACCCAGGTAGGCAGGCAGTTATCTCGATGGAACTGCCGAACTGGCATCAACGTGGCTAAGCATGCATGAATATACAAGGACTGTGCCTAGGAAGGCAGGTGGCGGCCAATCTTGAATCCGATGCATGTCGATTCTTACCTGTAGCGCAGCCTGTAGCAGGGGTTCAATGGAATATTGTGATGACCGGTTTGGAGCGACGTGACTTGCTGGCCTAAAGCGGGGCTAGTGACGGCGCGACGCCAACGCCCGGTAAGCACGAGACTGGACAAACGAATTGGTCGATACTGATGCAGTCAGGATTTGAATGGCAGTAATAACTATGTAGAGTACATACATACAGTTGTGACTGAGGGAACTAGGTACTCCGTACTTTCCAGTGACTCGTGAGGGGCCATTAGAATTTAGCACCATCAGCCCTAACTAAATTCTTACTTCTCACCACGAGATGAAATGATCCATCCTTATCGGGGGCGGCACATGGTTCTTATTATTGTTAAAGTTAAGAGTCAGTTTCAGCCTCCGGACATATGATCGCAGGACGGAGGAACCTACCGGATGAGTCAGGATCGTCACCACACTACGCCCAATTCGACAGCCATCTCCGGGGTATTCCCACTAGTTCGAACTTGTCACGTCAGATGCAGGGTTCGAACAGTGTCCAAGCTTCTTTAAGGGAAGCTTGTTAACAAAGGATCCTGCATGATAGGGGCTGTACGGAGTACCTAATATTAACTATTTTATTTCGCTGTGTCAGCAGCTGGCTTGGCGTTGTCTTTCTGTTCCCGCCCACGTGCACCTGACTCGTGATGATTTCCTGTGTACAGAATACGGAGCACTCCCTACCACAGTTCTGGGTATGCCAGCAGAAGTAGAATGGTTCACCAGGACCACCATTTAACATCAAGATATGGAGTACATAACTGCTGGCGATGCGTACATGCCTTTTCTGGTCTCTGCAGGATCGCAAACCCATTCATCAGTACCAGAAAAGTAACCCTTGTCGCTTCGAACTTGCAGGCGCTGTTGGTCAGGTCGGCATCATGTGCAACCGAACAACGAGTGTTGTCTAGAGGCATAATGGTACTCCGTACGTGAACGAGCATACAGAGTATATACAAATTAAAGATAGGTGGCAAGCCCTTCCCCTTACTCCCCGTGGACTATATATCTATATATATACCAGGTAATATCTACTACAGGAGCAGCATAAATTCTATTGGACAAAGTACTGTACTCTGTACAAACCCGACTACTGCAGAGTAATACGAAGTAATAATAGTAAATATCAGATCAGATCTCATCTCATCTCATCTCTGCAGCAGCACACAGACACCATGGTGGCCAGTGGCGTGGCCACCACTGGTGATATCGGTCGGAATCATTGGATGCGCTGGTATTTTCCTGATGATCGACTGACTCCTCCACACTCAGATCAATCAAATGATTCAAATCACCGTTGACAGGCAGACTCAAGAAAAGAGATTGCAGGCTGGTACCTCTGACAGGAATAGTATTAGATTAGGTAGGCCAGCAACAGGTGGGGGATCCGATTACGGATCCAATGTTGCCAACATCCTGATTGGCTGGCGTGTGCCCTTGCACGTGTCTGCATGGCATCGGCATCCATCCAATAGGAACTGAGAAGTCAGCATGAAATACAAGGCTGTACAAGGCCGTACAACTCCATACGTTAGCGGTAATTAAATGTATGGACATTACCCAGGCTACCCCAAGAATGTAATTAATGCAAGCAAATGATCCATGGATCCCTTCTATGGTTCACTCACTCGAACTCCCGGCAAGGGTCTGATCTGGTCGATCCATGGATCACCATGCAGACGCAAAATTAAGAAATAAGAAATAACGTTGCCTAACCGGGTCGATCTTCGCCGGTGTATATAGTCCGGAGTAACGTCTCTTGCATAAACTGGCCACAGCATCTGCATGTTCGGAGGACAGTACAGTACAACATACTCTGCAGTGTTACTGAAGTTAGGCACTCCGAAGATCCTACCTGAAAGATGCCTGCCTTATTTTGATTTCTGCTAGTGTCGCTTAACACCGCTTACACTACCTACACACAACCTAGCTTACTGACTATCAGAGTACTCCGTGCATAAAGGATGGTTTCGAATCGGAAGGATTCCACCCCCATCCATCCACCATGCGAACTCCAATTGTCTCATCCTTCAGCTGCGTCTTGAGTAAGAAAAAAAATTCATGTAGTTCCATAACTGGCATGATCTCTTCAAAACTGAGAAAATAAAAGAAAGGATTTTGGCGCTATCACCCTTCAGGCCAAATTATGGCTGTTGAGTCCTGTACTGTACCAGGATAATCTTCCAACAGAATAATATAATCGCGGCGGTGTTCTGTGGGCGGTAAATCTGAAGTAGCGAATTGCCTACTTACTCTGTACCGCTTTTGGCCCCCAGGTGATTTCATTAGATGATTAATCATTACCCTCAATGAAACCTTTGATTTACATACTTAAACACCTTTTTTTTTTCCCCAAAATACCTAGATATGTACACTACATACCTAGTTGAATCTCTTTTTACGTACATGTTTTTTTGGGCTAAGGTTTCCTAATATATATCCCCGAGAGTGAGACCAAGGTGGTCTCGATGGCCCCCTGCGCCAGGATGGGTCCCACCATTCGCACCCCAGATTTAGTATTTTCTGTACGGAGTAGATTCCCTGTTATTATCTATCGTTTAATGATGTCAAAATGATTAAGCATAGAAGAATCAATGGATGAAGTGCGGAGCATACTCCGCTAGGCACTATGCTCTGTGTTAGGTGTAACAAACTGGATTCAACACATCAGTTAAGAGTATCCTGTAACTTTAAATTTACAGAGCTGTTAAGCATACCTGTCCTAATTATACCCATGATCAATCCAATATGATTACTGCTCCAAGCATGATGGCTTGTAGCATCGGAATGTGGGTTGCGGCGGTTGATCGTGTATGCTTGTATGAGATATACGACACTTCATCCACTGTATACATCATCTAAGCATGGATAATACATACAGTACATTGTTCAATTCATAGCCATATTCACAGATTAACCATACTCACACTAAATTAACAAACCATTTGGCTCATTCCTCTCTAATCAACTAGGAAAGACAATGCTGACAAATACACAACAAGACAATGGAGACTGATCCACACTCTTTAACTAGGTATTTAATTACCCAATACCTAGTCAATGAATAAACCTGCTATCTATCTCGATGGAGAAAATGATAGCTTGACTGACTAACCACCGATCGATCGACGGATCACATGCTCGCAGCTCCAGAAAAGGAAAGAGGGGGAAAAAGGAAAAAAAAAAGCGCCCCCAAATACGTACCAACAGAACCTCTCCACCGAGAAAGATAATTGGACTGGATGGGATGCGCTGGTTGTTTTCAACATGCGGCAGCGCAGATTTAGATTGTCAATTGACATGGCTTACTATTTTGTTATTGATGTTACGGCGTAGCTAGCACTCTGCAAGAAGAACTATTATTATTGCAACATTCCTCATCCGATTTCAGCCCTGGATCTCATATCGGAGATTGCGGACATAGAAAAGGCCGAGGCCGAGTTGAGTGAGGTGATAAATAAAAATTATTACATACATGCAGGATTGGAACCAAAAGAAACCAAAGGGAAAAAAAACCCTAGAAATACGTATTTCTACCCTGAAAGATAATATATCACTGCAAGATAACAATATTATATCCAAGCAAAACAAAACAGAGAAGTAGTGTGTATGTGGGAGAATACAGGAGATCACCTTCCTCGCAGCTGGAAGGATAACTCGGCCCCCAAACAAACAAACAAAGGCCGGGTACTGTAATTTCTATAGCTGTACAGAGCAGATGCAAGGATCTTCCTGTCTGTCTGCATGGATGTATGCTACTGCGTAAACATGCTCTTCCTTTTAATTTTAAAGTGCAGAGTGCAGATAAACCAGCGAGAGAATCTTGATTATTAATTCAATGATTCCTAGTCAACAGACAACAGACAGAAAAGAAAGACCTGGGGAGGGAATAGCAGCAGCAGCAGCCTTGGAAACGGCCCCCGATTGTAGCCAAATACCAATTCCAGTTATAAACTACTCCGTAAACTGTACAGTCTAGTCTGGATTGGGAGTAGTCGAAATCCTTTCGACCTACCTAGGTGTACCTAATGTATTACCGATCTCATGCACTATTCTGTAATTGACATTGATTCAAGTATTTATTTACATTACGCATTGTCGAAATGACGGAGAAGGTAAGATATTAATCCACTGTCGCGTGACTCAGCTTATAGTACAGTATGGTACGTTGTCAGCACTATTCTATAATTACCCCTGCCATCACATCTCATATCCAAGACAAGCTCTGTCTGTATACATACAGCGCAGCAGCAGGAAGATACCTACCTATCTGAAGCTCTTCTAACATCCTTCTTCCATGACAAAAGAACAGGTCGATTATTGGCCAAAAAAAAGATGGATACGGATTTCGTTCCGTGTTCTACCTAGGAGGCAGTTACCTCGAATCGCCAGGTACCTAGGTACCATACTATACTATATATGTACACTACCTACATTCGAACTTGTGTGTTTACACATGCAGCAGGACAGAACCGGAACAGAACAGAACAGAACAAGCAACAGGCCAACAAATGACTCGGAATCCGGCCTCAACCTACAACAAACCTACCTAGGGCCTCTAGCTCAGGCGTGATACCTCACCATGCTGGGGGTCCCAGATTCGAGACGCACTGCAGCCGTCAGTAAAATCCCTGCCTTTTCCCTTTTCTGCCAAAGGAGTATTTAAATAAACAGGGGTTTGTTTTCGTAGCACCCTGCTTGTTGACAACCAGCTGAGAAGGAAAGAAAGGAAAAGAAAGCTGGGGGGTGAGAGCTTTTTTTTGGTCCCCTTCTTTCGAATATATTTTAATATCTCGATTATTTTACGCATTGACCTATCTACGTATGCACATTACATGCCTATCTGCTAGCACCATCTAAATCTGGGCTTCAGCCACAAAAAAAAGCCATCTTTTTTCCTATCTCGTCCGAGAACAAAATTCACGCCTTTTTCTTCTCCAGTCTAGTCCAGTCTTGTCAGACATCCTTCAACAAAATGCCGCAAACCCAGCAATTAAATGCCGGTGCCGCCAGTTCTGTATGCTTCTAGAACGAAATCCCTGCTATCGAACTGGTTGATCTCATTATGAACCTTCTGACTAGTTCAGATTCGGATTCAGATTCGGATTTCTGAAGGAACGTGGCGCTGAAAGCTGAACAAGTCATTACTTAATTAATCAGACAGCTGCAGCTGTTATAATAATGACAGGTTGACTGACATGTGCCCTACCCATTGCCCCAGCTGTCGGCATCGGATCTGTGTTGTGCCGAGCTGCAATAATGGTAGGTATATAGTAACTTAGTAACTACGTACGTAGTGAGGTGACTTCTTCAGATGATCTAGACCCCTGTATCTATCTCTTGCTGCGCCCCTTGGCGTTGGTAGCTGGGGCTGGAGCTGGAGCTGGATCTGGGATTATATATCACCAGACCAGCACTGAGCTGCAGCAAGCCATCTCCATATTCCGATATCGGGCTAGTTCATCGTAGGGAGTAGATTGGTTGGTTGGTAGTCAGTTAGTCAAGAGTGGTAGGTACCTAGGTAGGTACATATATATATACAAAAGAGTTACCTATCTGTCTTAGACTCTATGACAACTATCTATGATGGACAAAGAGTCGCAGTGTGACGGTCCGAACTAGGCGGTGCACTAGGCGGTGAGGTATATGGCCGGCAGAATCCGTGAGATATCTCGCTGGACCTCGTAGATAGCTTCTTTCTCCCCCAGCTGAGTCTCTTCGTTCTGAACTGCCTCATAGCTTCTAGATAAACCTACTAGCTAATGGGATTTGGGTTTGTTACACGCAGCACATAATCATCGTATCCAAGTTGAACTGTTCGTATACAAAATAAAGATATATAGCCTATGTACCCTGCAAGAATAATTCCTAAATTTTCGAGTCTAATCACTCTAGTCTAGTCTAACCTGATAGGCTGATCTGACCTTACTATCCCAGAACTTGAGTAACGGTGTTGTCAATATTTTTTTTTCAGTAGGAGTTGGCTATACACCGGCGTAGATGTATGTAGATATATATTCTTCCTTATTTATTATTTTATTTCTTTCTGCCTACCTACCTACCTCTTCTGCTCGGAACTGCTACCTAGATACCTACTCCCACTCATCGTTATACTATCATTGCCATTGTCATTATTGTAGTGGTTGCTTCAATTCAACTCAATTCTTGTTCAAACCCCGACCGAACCCCACCCGACCACACAGACGCTTCGCTTCGCTTCTGTTTGCTCTACTGGGGAATTAATATTAATAGTATGGCCGACACCAACCGAACCAAAGCCGTCTCGTTTCGAGACTGAGGGGATTGGAAACCTAAGTGCCATCAACTCAGTCTGTCGAATTCCAAGTGAAGTACCGTCGATACTTTAGATTTAAATTCAATCAAATTCAAATGCCGGGCGAATCAGATGCAATTCTTCAGATACGGATGGAGATGGCAATCCAATCCAATCCAATCAGATAAATAAAATCCTCAAATCTTCCCCACACTGTCCACATCAAACCAAACCATACCAAACCTTCTTTCTAGAAGCACGGATCTCGTGCGCCCGAGCGCATAGATACACGTACCTAGGTACGGAGTAGTCCTCGAGATAGTTTAGGATGCACCTCGTATTTTGTTGTGTCCACCTGTCTGTGCGTCAGTCACTCTTTCCCACGTGCTCGATCGATAATTACACCTTAGGTAGGTACCTTAGGTGCTTGAGCCCCCTCCCTCTCTCTCCCTGGTCCCCGCACGTGTTAAGGTCCCCAGCCAGCCAGTCAGTCAGCAATAATATTAGGTATTATTCAATCAATCAAGAGTGCTATTAATTAACTTGATTGCTTGATTAAGTAAATTAAATTAATTGGGCACCAGTTTACCTATCTATCCATTCATCACGTCCAATCATCAGACGTGCCAAACCTTATTCATTTACCTAGGTATTGCAGCTTGTCGACCAGTTACGCAAGGCAGGTTGTGCCTATCTGTCTCTCTCTGTCCGTCTGCCTGAGTTGATGTTATTTATTATTGAATCTTCCTCCCTCCCTCCCTCTTTTATTTTTTTTTCCTTAGAAGGAAAAAGATCCGGGGCAATTGCTACAACTCGCAGATGTAATACTGCATCTAGTCTGTCGTATAGTCCTCCCAATCAATTCCCGGACTACAGATTTTATTTGTATGTCAAATCAAGGGAAGAACGGGAGGTGAGAGATGAGAGTGGCGAATATGTATACAAAAAAACAGAAATAAGCATGTCGAAGTTGTCGATACAAGAACTGGGCAGGACTGGGAATACGTCGAGTCACTCACGTGTAGGACTTTCACTGCATAGAAGCAATGCTGTCTTGAAGAAAAGCCTAAGTGACAACACGTCGGATGATATCTACAAACAGAATGATCTTTGCAAGATCACTACCCATCAAATGCTCTCTGTTGTGACTGCGAACAAATGCATTCATTGTATGATCTGTATGATCGCTGTGAAGCTCTCTTCACATCTCTACCATCCCTCCTCATACAACCACACGTCTAGGATCGAACCCATATGATCAAACGCCGGATGCCAGAGGATATATCCCAAATGCCAGCTGCATGCCATGCATGGAACCCCAAACAACACATAGAAAAAAAAATCACATGCGGTGAAAATAAAAAATTATTGTACAGATATTCTTCTTTTGCCTGTCAACCTCTCTAGATGCATTTGAAGAAAATCTCAAGAGCAGACAAAACAACGCGCTCTTCAAGAGAGCAGGTTTTTCAACGACGGGCTTGCGCTGGCCCCAGATCCTGTGCTGGTGCCTGTGCTGGTGCTTGTGGTCCCCGTGCTGGTTCCTGTGGTGGTTCCTGTAGTAGTTACTGTAGTAGTTCCTGTGTTGGTACCTGCGCTGGTCCCGCTGGTCCCATTCGGCCCAGTGTATCGCCCACTACTGGGTGGCCTCGCTGGCTCGTCTGGCCTGCCTGGCGTGCCCGGTACTGGCGGATCAACACTCCCCCGAGATATGGAAGGAGAGTGACTCGGCGCGCTCAGAACGTGGTCCACCGAGTACACTCGCGTCGACGGCGGTGGAGGAGGAGCAGTGGTGAGCGAACGCTGCGGCGAGTGCCGTACGAGGTTTGCATGAACATCAGGCGGAGACATCGATGTTGCGTATGAACGAGTCGGGGGAGCGTGTGACGTATGAGGCGAAGGCATCGCCACTGGCCCGTACGGATTCTGATGCCCGGGATATGATGAGTGCGATGGCGGCGGCGGCGGCGGAGCACCACCGCCATAATGTGGTTGTTGCGCT
Source organism: Rasamsonia byssochlamydoides (assembly GCF_041956645.1). Classification (NCBI taxonomy): domain Eukaryota; kingdom Fungi; phylum Ascomycota; class Eurotiomycetes; order Eurotiales; family Trichocomaceae; genus Rasamsonia; species Rasamsonia byssochlamydoides. Next base: position 303,408 of record NW_027192386.1, on the reverse strand, counting down.
GGCGGTGGTGGAGGAAAAGGAGGACCATGAGCAGGAGGAGGATGATGAGGTGGAGGAGGAGGTGGTGCTGTCGCTGCCGGATACCCATTCAAGTGCTGTGAAGGGCCTCCAGGATAGGTAGGAGGAGGAGGAGGAGGAGGTGGTGGTGGTGGGAAACCGTTTGGTTGCGATAGACGAAAATTGGGATCTCCATATTCACCGGGCCGCTGACCAGGAGGATACCATTCAGCTCCACCAGGTGGATGACCAGGTGCCACAGGCCGAGGCAGAACTCCGGGCTGGGCAGGATGGCCATGCGGTCCATATGGACCGTACTCCGAGGGCCGGGGAGCCGGAAGGATGGGTGCCCGCTGAACGGAGTACGGGGAAGGACGCGATTCCGGCGATGGTTGGATGGCTGGTTTCTTGATGTGGCATTTGTGACATTCAAGCAACGCTGGAGCCGAAGACTGGCCATCAGCACGCTTATCAACAGGATTTCCGTTGACATTCGATCCGGAGCCCTGTGACTGATTACGAGCATGGAACGGCGAACCAGCAGATGGTGTGCTGCGATACTGACTGTCACTTGGACCGACGCCGTTGGTCAAGTGCGTCGTCCCATTCGTCCCAATCGACGGACGGGACGCATTCTCGACGGGCCACCATTTTGGACTGACCGTGGTCAAGCAGCGGAAGCATGTCTTGCCAGGCTGCGCTCCGACAGGCGGCCGCGAAACGTCGGTTGGCCCTTCGGAAGCGGTGACGTTCTCCTCGCCAGCTGCTTCAGGAGAAGCTCGTGAACTCTTGTGCTCGTCCTTCTGATGTGATGATGTTGTTCCCACGCCGTTCACTGCAGACGCTCGTCGATTTGCGGAACCAGCCGCATTGCTTTGCATCGAAGCCCCGACAGATTGTTGTACATATGCCGCTCTCCGGACGGTCCCCGTCAAAGTAAGATCGGCCTGCTTGTAAGTCCGCGCAAAGAGCTGCAAGGCATTGACCCCTTCCTCTTCCGTCGGCTCGCTCATTTCGTGCACGATAGTCTGCACCGTGTGAGAAGGGCACCAGATGGCCGCTGTGGCAGACCCGGACTCCTCGCCCAGTTTGATGGTGGCAACCGTATCCCTTCGAGAGCTCTTGACAGGCGCGATGTCGAAGCCAAAGGTGTACTCCGCCTGAAAAGCACAACCGACATGGAACTTGGCATTGCAACCCGGATAGTGGCAGGTCATACAGGCCCCTTTGTTTGTCTTGCAAATCTTGCAGACCTCCCGGTACCGGTCCGCGGGAATCAAGCCAAAGCCCTCCGCTGGCTCTAACTCCTGGGCATTGCCAAATTTGATCTCCGGGTTCCAGATCGCACACATCACATGAACCCAATTGTTGCCTGCCGTGCGTTTCAGCGGCTCTCGCGGACCAATGGGCTTCCCCACGGCTTCCTGTCGCTGTCGGTACAGTTTGATGGCCTCCGCAACCATCTCTTTCTCCAACCGTTCCTTCTCCCGGTCGCGATCCGTTTTCTTTTTGTGAGTCGATTTGGGTGGTTCCATCAACTCATGCTCCGTCCAAGTGACAGGGCACAGAACGCATTCGTAGCAGGTCGAGATCATCGGGTTCCGGTCGTTGGCGCACATGTCACAGAGCCACTTTGTACAATTGCGGGCAGGGCTGATGCCGTAACATTGTCGATGGACGGTCAGCCGGCAATCGCGGCACGAGAGGTGCTGATCACCCATAGGCTCCATCTTATTGCAGATCGCGCACGGCAGCGTCTTAGCACGCGGAGGATCAGGCACGATCGGAGGTGGTTCAGCCGGCTTCTCGACCGCTTTCTTCTTCGTCGTCGGTGCCGGCTCCGCAGACGTCCGAGCTGACGTTGCGGCGCTGTCCTTCTCGGCGGCCGTCCGGGCCTTCTTTTTGGCCGGTTCTTGAGGCGTCTCGGAGGCCACAGCAGCAGGAGTCACATTCACCCCGAGCGACGCCGCCGTCGCGGCCGTCGCACTGCTGATATTCAGTGGAGTTTCGTCCGAGACCAGGATTTGGGCCAGCATTTCCTCATCCATCTTTCGACGCCACGCCTTGTTACCTCCGGCAGAAAGTTTCTTCGCCAGATCGTCAGCGTCCTTCCACTCGATGGCGTACTTGCGCCAGAGCACAGCGCACCGGAGACACAGTGCCACCGTGAGCTGTTGACCCTTGTCCCCCTTTTTGGATGATCCTTCAGCGGACACCGTGGCGCCGGGGCTAGAATTAGGGGCACGTCGCCACTGGGGAGAGGAGCGCGTCGAGCAGAACTTGCATTGAAACCCGCGCTTCTTCTCAGCAGCCTTGTCATTGTCGAAAGCGGAGTCGTCATAGTCGTCAGCCACATCGTCGACCAACTTCGAGGAATCCGATCGTTTGGCTTCCTTCTTGCCCCGCCGTCCTTCGTAGTTACCCCAGATCTCACGCCCTCTCGGGGTCTTCTTCCACATGTAGTAGTAGCGGACAATGTGGCGATGCTCAATCTGGCCGACATGTTTTCGGACATTGGGCAGCTCGGAGCCGTACTTCGCGACACCTTCTTCAAAGAGTTTGATTTGCTCAGGAGTCAGTTTGGGCTCTTGAAGATCCTTGTAGATGTCAATGCGCCGCAGCCGCGCCAGAGCAGCCTCCACATTGAAATTTTCTGCGTAGAGATACTCCAGAGCCTTGTCCAGGAAATTGGTCGAATACTCCGGAATGCCCTTCTCGGGGGCAATTTTCTTTGCTCGGTTCATGTAGTCATCGATGAATTTCTCCCGCTCCTCCACACTCAGCTCCGATCCAGGCCCATCATCTTCCCCGCGACTCGAGGGAATCTGATGCGCCTCGGGCATCTTGAAACGCAGCTCTGCGGTCCGAACATGCTTCCCATTCATCAGGACCGGTTCATCCTCGCCCCGACGCACATATCCTGGGGGCTCGTCCATGACCCATTTGGGACGTTTCAGCCTCTCCTGCTTTTCTGCTTCGATCGCCGCCAAGGCTTCCTTGGACAGCTTCGAATTCGTCCCCTTCCCCGAGCCTTTGGTACCCTTCTTCTTCGGATCCAGAGGTTTGACATATCGCACAGGATGTCCATACCATGGACTCACCACGGCTTGATGACGTGTTCCGATCCGAGAACTTGCCCGCGGATAGATCCGGTCATCGTAATCTAACGCATCCTCCATCTGACAATGGATGCCGAAATACCGATACGGCCACATCTTTGCCTGCGCGATTTGTGCGGCCGTAGCAGGTTGGGGGGTGAAGTCCACGGCAGGGCTGCTCCGCCCGGTTGTGCTGGGCGGGGGGACCGGATCTTCTTCCTCCTCTTCGAGCAGCTCTTCCTCGACCTCTGGCGGCGCGTCGCCAATGATCGGCGTGTTGCGCGCTTCCAATTTACGTTCCTGAGCACGACTGCAAGCAGCGCAAGCCCAGGCGAAACCCCGCGCCGGTTTCTTCGTCAAGACCGGCCGCACGCAAGACATGTGATAGGTACTGTGACACACAGCGCAATCCACCGACTCCGCACTGGACAAGAAAAAGAAAGTGTTAGAGCGAGAGAGAGAAGCTTTTCTTTGGACCTGGAAATGTGCACCTACCTAGCGGCGTATAGCCCGCATCGTTTACACGTTTTGACGGCGCCAGTGAGCTCCTTCTTCCTCGCCGGCTCGCATAGGACAAACTTCCACCGTTCATCCAGAACTTTCTTAACGTGCGCGGGTACATTGATGACATCTTTGGTGGGCACCACTTCATAATAACGGTGCATGTACCGATCAAACATCTTCTCGTACCAAAAGGTGTCTTTTTGCTTCCGGTACTCATCCAGATTTTCAATCTCCGAGATATGTAAGATCGAACACTTGCCGCGAAGCGACGACAGCGGACACGGGTCGGAATGCATGGACGCGAACACCAATCTCGGATCCGGGACTCTCCGCTGAATATCCTTCGGTCGATAATACCAGTTGACCCTCACCATCTCTACTGGACCTGACGGATTCTCCTTTGCTGGGAGAAATTCCATAATTCGGCCCAAGTAGTACGGCTCACCCGGTGGTTCACAGATCAGGTAAACGTGATCTATTGCATGTCAATAGAAGCGCGAATACACACATATAAAAAGAAGAAATGAAGAAATGAAAAGAAATCGAGAACCGGGGCGAAGGAGAAAAACCGTACCATTTACTGAAAGGACAGTGCCATCGTCAGCTTTCAGTTGACCGTTTTTCAGCCGGGCTCCACAGTTCTCAAAGGTCATCATGTTGGAATATCTGTGGTCATGGCGGTAACCGCCATCGGCTCCGGAAGCCGTCGTTGAAGCCTTCTTGGATGAGGCATTGCCATTTGCAGTCGTAGAACCGCTGCCGCTGGATGGCTGTTTGCGCTTCCTCGAGCCGGCTGCCGCCCCGTTGCTCGAATTCAGGTTGGCAGAAAAGGTGGAAGTCCCTGGAATGGCTCCCTTGGTGCTCGAGTTGGAATGCGCACCGTTGGCCGTCGCCTGTCCGCGCCGTGTACTGGCAGCAGGTCCTTTCTCAGTCTCCGTGGCTGGGGAGCCGTTGACACTGGCGGCGCTGGTCTGCTGGGCTGCTGCGCCGCGTTTGGATGAGCTGGTGGCTGGCTTGGACGGCGGTGCGGGACTGGTCATCTCGAAATCCAGATCGAGATCACGGTCCTCGGCGTAGTTGGGCCTCGGGGCGCCATTGCGACCTCGAGACCGCGTGCCGTACGGAGCCGACGGGGTGGAAGACTGGAGTTGGTCGGGGCCCGCCCCAACCTCTGATGACGATGAGGCAGCGGCGGTCATGAGTGCGGAATGGATGCCATTAACCGTGGCAAGATCGTCCGTCTTGTCAGAGCGCGCGGACTTGGTTAAGGACGCGGGCTGTCGAGGCTTGCCCCGAGGCGCCGGTCCGCTACCCGCTGAGATGGAATCAGGTGGTTCGGCCGTCTGCTGCAAGGATTCCGTGGACGATCTGTCCGGGGACATCACTATGCCCTCCTACGGGATTACCAACAGAGACGCCGACGACCCGATGCTTGCATAGAAACTGCAACGCTGCGCGCGTGAGTACAGGCAACAAGATGGGAGAGAAGGCGTGGCCAGATGTGGATGGGGGATGGGGGGAAAAAGCAAGCACGCTCAGACGATTTCTTGCCGTGGCGGGAATGGCACGATTTAGTGTGTCCTGGGCAGATGCGCGGGCTGGGGGACCATAACAAAGATGAAGTCAGGTGCGGTGGTGGAAAGTCGTGGCAAAAAAAAATTCTAATCCAAATTGTATCAGACGGCAATAAGAAGGGGAGGAAAAGGGAAGAAGGAGGATGAGATGGGCGGTGCAGTATAGGACGGGGGGAAATGAATATCAGACACCAACCAGCGGAACGTCAAGACGAGACGAGCACACCCAGATAGCTCGACTATTCCCTCCGGCGCACAGGCGCGTGCGAAAGTGGAGAGTCACGGCGGCAGGAACACGAAGAATGCCGGAACGCCAAGTACCGGGGGTGCGATATCAAACGAGGGGGAGAGAGAGGCAGAGACCGGGCAGGGAGAGAGAGAGAGATGGAAGAGGAGAAAATCAGATGCAAAGAGCAGAGGAAGGAGAGCTGTGTACGGTACAGGACGAGAATGGTCCAATAGTGGGAACGGCGGCAAGCAGAAGCGCAGGGCGGCGATCCACTCGTCCGTCCAGGCTCTGCGTGGAGCAATGATGATGAATAATATGAGAACGAGGCGGAGGGCAGAAAAACAAGAAAGGAAAAAGAGCAGAGAGAGAAAGATGAGAAAGAGGGAGAGGAAGAGGAAGAAGATGAGAGGAAATCCGCCCAACCTTAGACGTTAGATCCCGGCCACGTCCCCAGACCAGGGGCCTAGTCCCGATGTGTTAGTATGACGGTTCCTCCAGAGAAACCATCGAAAAGTATGTTCTAGCTGGTCCCTTGCGAGCGGAGGATCGAGCCCGCTCGCGGTGGGAGCGATCCGCCCGATGAGATAGATGAGATAAGATGTCTTTCGAGGTGGTGGAGGATGTTACTATAGAAGGAAGGATTCTTCTTCACCACGGTGCCTTGCGGAAGGAGGGGGGAGAAGGCGATGGAGGGAAGAAGAGAAAAGAAGGAAGATGACACGCGATGGGGGGGGATCGGGGATCTTTCTTCTAGTGTCCAGGCAAAAGTAGTCAGAAATATGGATGCATGATGGAAGCGGAACCCAGGAATGTAGCGCCCGAGCCAGCAAACCAGAAGAGTGGGTTCTAATATAATAATCAAGCTTAGTCCCATCTCGATGAGCATCTCGTCCCAGAAGGGATGCAATGGCGCTGGCTTAATCGGTTAGTAGTCGACACGACCTGCATGGAGCCAAGCCGTCGACGTACATCTCTCGAGGCCTTGAATCGGCCTGCAGCCTGGCACACAACCGTTGCGTTGTCCTACCAGGTGAAAAGGCCCGACATTGCGCTTCTGCTGGGCCGATTTGCCTGACGAAAATAGGACGATAATTCGATGTTTTTACCGTGTGTTTATGCCGCTGATGAAGTCGGCTGGTCCTGTGACTAATAGGAGAGAATCAATCTCACTTTATCCTATTGTTTTCCATTCAGCAAAAAGGGAACCATTACAATAAACTGCTGCCTTTGTTCGCCATAGAAGGATCGATTGATGTGGTTACGCAGTCGTAACCCATGATTCCCTATTGTTATTGTTCCGGGCAGAGGCATGAGGTCAGAGCACACAAAGCTACGGAGTACTACTAAATTACCTACTTCTACCACCGACGACCTTCTCGCGCCCAGATTATCTGGCGCATTCCTTCGACGGGTTTCGTCCTGCAGACCGGGGGGTCGGCAGGGCAGGCCCCTATAGGACCAAGAGGGCGGTCATCGAGGGCGAGGGTGAGAAACGAGATGAGGATTGAGGTCTGAGGCTAACCGCATGGGGGAGCCGGATGGCGGTGGTTGGATGGGCGAACACGTCTTGCCCAGGTGGCGCATCCAATGATGAAAAATTCGTCTGTCGTCCACCGTGGGTTGACTTTCTCGGAGGCAGCTGCGGACCCTGGCGGCTGTCTTGCCACACCCGGGTTGGCCCTTGCCAGGTCACGTTTGGCAACCGCCAAACCTCACCCTCTTCAGACCTCGCTCCTTCCCGGCAAGCACGTCCTCTGCACGACTCACGGCAGTCACCCTGCAGCACTGCTGGTTGATACCCAAGTCCGTTCAACCCCGACGTGATCAACTATCAGCGACTGTCCTTGATCAGCTTCTTCGGACCAGCGCTTGCCCGGCAAGGCTATCTGGGAGATAGAGTCCAACAACAAGAAGGGGTTAATAATAACAACAATTAATAATAATAGTAATAGTAATAGTAATAATACTAAATCTGATATTACTATCGTCGCCCGGTTTTTCTTTTCTTTTCTCTTTTTTTTTTAAAAAAAAAATGGCAAGAATTTTAATTGTTGTCGTGTAAAGCAGTCATCGATATTGAGTTCCCGCATGGTGGTGATGTCGATGATTGTCTCGGGTGGATCGCCCGTTAGTCCCTTAGGTAATTCCGCAGACGCGAGACGCCCTCGCCTCCTAAAAAGGCAAGCACGGGTCTACGAGATCCGTCGTGTTGATGATCCTGGACACGGAGATCACCATCACCTCGTCGACCTTGATGCCGAGCCGCAAGGTGTCCTTGTGATGGGATTCATGGGAAATATCGCGAGACTCCGACGGACTGGCACGCGCTGGGGGACGGGGTCTACGGCGAGGGGCGCAGGCAGAGGCTCCAGCTATACGGCCTGGTGGGCGCCCAGGCAAAAAGCATCGCCGCGTGAGCCAGTCAGAGCGGGCGATGGCCGACTAGACCGTGATCTGACTGGGTCCGCCCGAGCCTCGGCATCCACGGCACTAGCCACGACTGCCTCCTCCAGACCACGATGTGCCAACGGCCCGGTCACGACTCACCTGACGACAGGCCTGAGGACAGCAGCAATGGCAGCATCCGTCCCTTGAGGTCTCTGCAAGTCCCGGCGCGTCAATCTCAGTCCTTGAGGAGGTCTGTCCTGGTACCTAGCAGGTACCTACGGTAGGTACCTAGGGATGGAAGGTGCTGGCGGCTATGATTGGCGGGGGGAAACGCTCGACGATCAGGAACAACCTTGGAAGTTCCAATTTAGATGCCTGAGGCCAAACTGCATTCTTCTTCCTCAGGAGGCAGGCAATACCGGCCGCTTAATTTAAGCCACTACCTAATGCCTGGCATGATTCATCCGCACCATGCAAGTGATGATTCCCTTCTGACTAAGGGGATCATTTAGATATTATGGTCAACAACAGGCGATCTATCAAAGCATGCCTGTCCACTCTCGACCGCTCGATTCGAGGTCCCTGAAGAACAATGACGGTTTCAGGCCAGCCGTTTCAGACTCATGGCTTTCAAACATCGGTTGATATTGCTCGCAGACAGTCCTACAACACGACGCTGGCGGGGGTGAAAAGATTACACGACGGAATCAACCAGCGCGACGGGGAGAATGGCGGCCAGGAACGCGCTGGCGATGTCGCCAGACCCGACCTTTCCGATCGCACACACAGGATTAATCAGAATAATCAGAATAATAAGCATCTGGATGGGATGCCCTCCAGCCTCGCCAAGCAGCGTGCGGTGGATTTTGTGCGCGCGGCATCCACCAGTCAGAGGCCCCGCATCGCCGCTAGTGAGATTCGCCCGGCGTCGGGTGCCGTACCTGCGGGCCATGACCTGAGCCCCGAAGTGGAAGGCGCCCCGTCGACCCCGTCCACCCAGAACCCGCTGCTGTCGCTGCAGCATCCCAGATATGGCCTGCCTCCTGCCTTGGTCGCCAATTTCGCCGCGCTGGGCATCGACAGTATATACCCCTGGCAGGCCTCCTGTCTGCTTGGTCGCGGCCATCTCACGGGCGAGAAGAACCTCCTTTATACCGCCCCCACCGGCGGGGGGAAGTCCTTGGTCGCAGATGTGTTGATGCTCAAGAGAGTCATCGAGAATCCACAGCGGAAGGCGATCTTGGTTCTGCCCTACGTGGCACTCGTCCAGGAGAAGCTCAAATGGCTTCGGCGCGTGGTGCAAGATGTGGAGAAGAATGTTGACGATCAGGACGATGTTGCCATGCCGAAACGGCGGTGGAAGCAACAGCAGAAGGAGATTCGCGTAACGGGTTTTTTTGGTGGCAGTAAATCGCGAAGCACCTGGGCTGATACGGACATCGCCGTCTGTACAATAGAAAAGGTCCGTTTTTGGCGTTCACCAAGTTGGCTCTATCTAAACCTCGAACCAGGCAAATGCATTGATCAACGCTGCGGTCGAGGAGTGTAACATCGATGCCCTTGGCATCGTCGTCGTGGACGAGATCCATATGCTCGACGACGATAGTCGTGGCTACCTTTTGGAATTGATGATCAGCAAGTTGCTCCTCCTGCAACAAGATATCCAGATTGTTGGCATGAGTGCAACGCTTTCTGTAGGCCTTCCGTAGTATACATGTGCTGCTGCTGTTACATACACTATAGGACACTAACTTGTCTCAGAATACCGAACTGCTTGCAAAATGGCTGCGTGCGAACTACTACGTCTCCAACCATCGTCCCGTGCCGGTCGAAGAGTATCTGGTATACGAAAATGCTATATATCCCGCTGCCAATTCAAAGGAATTTTTCCGAACCGCGTCCCAGTTAAATTCCACTTCCACCTCCTTACAGGAATCGGTAGCTCCACATCGAAGGATAGATCCGTCTCCGTTCAGAGAATTGGCGAACGCGACGAATAATGCGATGGTCTCTTTGGCTGTCGAGACCGCGACGGCAGGATACGGCGCGTTGGTCTTTTGCTGTAGCCGGCACTTGTGCCAGATGAACGCGGTGCTCATCAGCGAAGCGATGCCCGATCCGTCTTCGTTGGAACCGGATATTTTGGAGAAGAGGCTAGATCTTTTGGCGGACCTGCAAAGTTTACCCTGTGGTCTTGACCCGGTTTTCCAGAAGACCATCATCAAAGGAGTTGCTTTTCATCGTAAGAACTAGAGTTATTTCTGTCGAGCTGCGACAAAGCTAACTCTTCCCAGATGCTGGCTTGACCACCGAGGAACGGGACTTGGTCGCGGAAGCCTACGATCGAGGTGTCATCAAAGTGATTGTGGCGACTTGTAGCCTGGCGGCTGGCGTTAACCTTCCCGCGAGACGGGTGATCATGCATGGTGCTCGAATGGGGCGCGATTTGGTTGGGCCGGCTCTCCTGTAGGTTTGGCTGGTATACAGGCAGGTAGCATGAAACTGACGAATGCAGACGGCAAATGCGCGGTCGAGCTGGGCGCAAAGGCAAGGACACCGTTGGCGAGACATACCTCATATGTCAGAAATCCGATTTGGAGGCCATCTCTGAGATCTGGGAAGCGGAGACGCCGGCCATCGAGAGCTGTCTAGCTCGGGATATAAAAGGGGTTAAGAGGTAAGTGGTCCCATCTCGCTCTGTCGATGCCTGTCGATGCTTGTCGATGCTTCTGCTGCTTACGCATTGGAAGGGCGCTTTTGGAAGCTATTGCCACACGGTTAGTTTCAGGTCGCGAAGCGATACAGGAATACATGGAGTGTACCCTTCTTTACCGGACCCGGGACAAGGCTGAAATTTTGGACTTGATCGAGTCAGCCCTTGGTGAGCTGGTTAAGGAAGAGCTTGTGCGTCTACGAGACGATGAGTCGTATGAACCGACTCGAATTGGACAAGCTATCGTGGCGTCGTCTTTTGCTCCCGACGACGGCCTCTTCGTCTATGACGAACTCAGGCGGGCCCTGCAGGCATTCGTCATGGATGGGGAAATGCATATTTTCTACATGTTTACGCCGCTGCAAGTTGCTCAGAACACGAACATCGACTGGCCAACTTTCCGGGATCAGCTGGACGCTCTGGATGAGAGTGGACTGCGGGCGTTGCAGTTTGTTGGAGTGCAGCCTGGGTTTGTGAATACCATGTATGGCACAGTCATCATATTGAGTGTATGAGGAATGCGTTGCTGACGTTCCATAGGGTGCAGAGTGGAGGCTCTCTCAAAGAAAACACGCCTTCGCAAATCGCACTGGCCCGAATCTACCGTCGCGCGTACACGGCCTTTCAGCTGCGGGACTTGAGCAACGAAGTTCCCCTATCTACGATCGCCCAGCGATACCACACGCCACGAGGGGTCGTCCAGACTCTGGCGCAGACGTGCCACGGGTTCGCGGCGGGTATGGTCAAGTTCTGCCAGCGGATGGGGTGGGGGATGCTGGCCGTGGTGCTTGACCACATGAGGGATCGCCTGCAAGCGGGGGCGAGGGATGATCTGCTGGAGATGGCTCAGGTGGCGTATGTGAAGAGCTGGACGGCGAGACTGCTGTGGGAGAACGGATTTCGTAGTGTGAGGGCGTTGGCGGAGGCGGATCCAAAGGACCTCGTTCCGGTGTTGATGATGGTAAGCACAGCCCAGCTGACATGTCGTCGGCCTTGCTCACCAGACCAGGCCCGGCCTCGTAGAGGTCAGGGATACGATGATGAAAAAGAAGCGAAGCGGTACGAAGAGAAGCTGCTGGCCAAGGCGGAAATCATTGTTGGATCTGCAAATAAATTATATGGTAGGAGTCTTCCCTATGCTTTAGGTATATAGTACTATGTACGATGCTGACAATCTTGCAGAACGTCAAATGCAAGTAGAAATAGAGGAGTGATTATTGACGTTAAATGCATGTCGTGCACGTTCATCGAATAGACAGTTGGATATGATATGCTCGGAACGAGCTTACGGAATTTAGTAGGATAGTATTGTATATACAAGCATTAAACTCTGGGCTTGAAGGGGAAAATACCCAAGATAACCAACAATAATGCCTATGCCAGGGATCTTTGTTGGTCCCTCCTACCATAGGCCTTTTATCTTCTCCCCTTGCCTTATCTATGCTGTATCTTACTATATGGGCACATACAGCCACTTACTACTACTGTCTTACTGTTTATAGTTCTACATATAGTACTCGCTATATATAGGCCTTGCTATATAGGCTCCCTATTCTCGGCGTTCTGGGAGCTTACGATCTGGCCTTGTGCGCCCTATAGGATGTAGGCGCATTTAGTGTGTAACCCCGAAGTTCGACGCAGTAGCATTTGCCTGGTCATGTGGCCAGGTCGCGTGGTATAATAGGTACCTAGGTACTTACCTAATTCGTCCAACTAACCAATAATTTCAATGGAAACAGAACCACTCACTTACTAAGCTAGGTAGGTATTTGGTTTGCGGGTACTTTTTTGAAGTTTTCCAGGAAATCCACCACTTTAATTGAATGAAGATGTTGAGTTGAACTGCCTCATCCAGTTATGTGCTTGGGCATTTTTCTGTACCAGTTTATTAGGAAATATTATTGCTGGTCAGTTACGAAGGTAGTTGATCTACAGTATAGTATACAGTTGGTACAGTGTTCTCAGGGAAAGTTCTCAGTGTTGGCGGACATGATACCTAGTTCAGATTCACCAAGAAAAGTTGGCGNTTGGCGCCTCTTTTTTTTTTTTTTTGGCCGAATCTATCTGCGACACTCAGGGATTATTCATATTGTCTTCGTAGTCACTCGTAACCGGTATATACATGCATATCTACATACATATATACGTCAAATCTAACGTGACTCATCACTTCAGCTATCTACAAGAAAAGTCCTGTTGCAAAATTTACAACTACAGCCCATTCAGCGCATCCTGCGCGGCAAACACATCCCCCTTGTCCGTAAAATCGACCAGGACAAAGTTCGGCGGCCGGCCATACAGCGACTCGCAGAGCGCCGCCTGCGCCCCGATACTCCCGGGCCCGGTCGCCGCGTTGGTCGTGTCTGCCGCTTCGCGATCCGGAATCAGGATGCCCAGGATGTCGACGTCCAGAAAGTGGTTGACGATGTACATGCGGCCGTCGGCGCTGGCCCCCGGGGGACGGTCGATGCTGCAGTCTGGGAACGACGCGTTCGTCACGTCGTAGGGCGTCTCGAAGAAGTAGGAGAATTCGTCGAGGATGTAGGGCACGGAGGTCATGTTGGCGCCGTAGTCTGGTCGTCACAGAATTAGCCCAGCTGATAGAAAGAAACAAGGAGACGGGGAGAAAGGGGGGTTTTTTTTTACCCAAAAAAGCCACCACACGAGTCCCCGCATCGATCAGCTCCTGCAGCGTCGGCCAGCTGTCGATCGGCAGGACATTCGGGCTCGTCGGCGGCACATAGACATACGACTTGATGCCGCTATCGCTAAAGGCCTGGTCGAAGCGGCTGATGTCGAGGTTGTCGCCGTTGGTGATGAGCAGCGTGACGACCTCGTTCGGGTTGCTGTCCAGCCAGGTCTTGACCGTCTGCAGGAACGAGACCAGGCTGCCGGCGTCCTCGAGGAGGCAGCTGGTGTGGCACATGTCGAGCTCGCCGTCGTCGTTCTGGTGCGTCTGGCCCTGCAGGAAGCGGATGCCGAAGTCGAGTTCGGCGGTGATGTTCAGGTCCTGGTTGTCCTGGGGCAGGATGCCGACGAAGGGCGAGTCATGGGCCCCGATCAGCGAGACGTTGGAGTACGAGCGACTGCAGTATTCGGCTCGTCCGTTGCAGGTTGTCTGCGCGAGGGCGGTGGCCAGAAGGGCACACCACAGAAGGCGCTGGAGGGCCATGCTGTATGTACTGTACTACAGTACTATGATGATAGAAAACACGCCTTGAGGCGAAGCAGCCGGTGCAGAATTGCATCCTGGGAATGCCTTTCTTAATATACCCATCTTCCAAGCTTAGACTGGACGCGTGCAACAGCAGCATGTAGGATGCAGCATGGATCAGATCAGTCGACTCCTCCGTATGCTAATTAATGCAGGGTTAGCGTAAGACCAACTTGCACTAATTGAAACGGCCAGATCCAGCTACGGGCCTTAAAATGCATCAAAATGCACCGCGAAGTGGGCCGCCTGACCGGCTAGGCGATCCAAATGCAACCTTGTCGGAGCATCTGAAGCTTCTTCTTAGCTTGACAGGACATCGGAAATGAAATGCTGCCTGCCTATTATTTTATCATGGGGACTGGAATGCCCTGCACAGTCAGTCAGTCGATCGTGGCCCTGTCCACCGGCGCGTCGAAGGCACATGTGTGCGCGTCGATGCCGGCTACTTGTCAGTCGTCAGGGACAGTGCAGGGGTCAACTGAACTAATAGGAATAGATCTCCGATGTTATAGGTAACTGCCGATGTCCACTCCCCCAGGAGTTAATGCCCTGCAGGATATCCGTTCTGTTTCTGGATGACCCCGTGATCCCGTGTTGTGATACAAGAATGTGGACGTCCAGCCTGACAAGAGTATAATACCTCCTGATTAAATCGGATACCAGCGTCAGGCGAGATCTAGATCCAGATCCCTTTTCTTAGGATCCTCACGAGGCCTCTTTATGAGCGTCAATATTCATGGCTGGTGAATAGAACAACCCCTCTCGAGTCCTACGTCCTACGTCCTACACTACATACACTACTACTAGGTATGCTATTAGCATCAAGCACGGGACAGGACAACTGGCTGGCGTGAAAGCGCTCCCTACCAACCTACCTAGGTAATTATTAGCCGGGATACTACCTTAGCCTGATAGACTAGATTTTATCTATCTAGGCACAGTGCAGGACAGTACAGTACCTAAGCTATCTATCCGATAGATCTACTCGACTCTATTTCTAAGCGATAAATACTCTGTACCGGTGGGTAAATTGGCAGGGGGATGGCATATCATTATTAGCCAGGTTTCATAAGTTTCCTTTCTGTCACGGGCCTATTATTATTTTTTTCCCCGCAAAACCAGCATATTTCAGATTTAATTTATTTGCGAATATTATATACAAAAAGGGGTAATTTTAAAATAGATTTTGAGTTAATTAGAAAATTAGGTAGCTAAACTAGTTTTTTTTTTCTTTTCCTTCGGTAGAGAATTTCTTTGTCTAAGGCCTGTACTAATAATAATTATTATTACTATTAAACAAGCAGACAGCCAGCTGCCTGGAATAGCTATAATTAATACTAATTTTTAGCTATTGATTTACTAGTTCTTCTGCCACTCAACTCAACTCACCTGTCTGTCTGTCTGTCTGCCAGCTGCCTCCATATACGTGATCCCTGTCTCAGATATAGCATAAAGTGATGCTGATCTGATCTAACTGATCTCTCCATTACATGCGCAGTCTACATCTATTCCTATGTCTTGACCTGCTACTCTCTTTGCTTACTGTCTCCTGTTTTCCCCCCTTCAGGGCACTAAAAAATGCCCTTCTTAAGTTACTGTTATAAATAGCAGTCTTCATCCTGTCTCTCTCTTGTTGACGATTGACTCCTCAAGAGTAATGAATACCTGCGCTTGTCGATCTGCATATGCAACCTTCCTTAACTGGGTCTTGAAAATCTGTATTTATTCTGGTAAGGATAGAAGGGGAATTTGCTGGGCATTAAGTAGAAGAGCTTATTATTAGATCTTTCAACTACCTAGGTAGTTGATGAAAGAGCTACCTGCGGCAAGATTCGAGAACCCTAGCAATGAATCAATCGTCAGACTTCTTACAGCTCTGTTTGGGCTTCTTATAATGGATATCTGTTTCTGACAGTGTTGCTAACTCAAAAAATAGTTATCTAAGATATATAGGTAATTCTGAAAGTTGGCTAAAAAAAAAGCATAAGTTGTCTGTTTAGTAAAAGAAAGGCTAGTAGTAGATCATGCAGCTCATTTATTTTCTCAGAGTTCTACGAAGTTAAGGAAACATATAGTTGCCAGAAACCAAAGAGAGAGAGATGATGATGATGATGATGATGATGATGATGATGATAAGAACACATACCATTGGTCAAAGGAAATAAAGAGAGTGTTAGTTAGCCTTTTGAGGGATGGGATGGGATGGGAATAGTACTTTGTTCACTGCTCTCCAGGTTAGAATCTAGTCCAA
This sequence comes from Rasamsonia byssochlamydoides, assembly GCF_041956645.1. Classification (NCBI taxonomy): domain Eukaryota; kingdom Fungi; phylum Ascomycota; class Eurotiomycetes; order Eurotiales; family Trichocomaceae; genus Rasamsonia; species Rasamsonia byssochlamydoides. The sequence goes on along the minus strand of NW_027192386.1, from coordinate 287,440 downwards.
GAACACCAATGACTAGCATGTTCCTATGAGCTAGTATAGTATGAGATACCCTGTTGCTAATACAATTGATTTTGATCTCTTCTAGGTGCTTAGCGAAAAAAGCTCTCCTAGACTCTAAAACTAGTAAGCAGCTGTAACCCTAGCTCCTGTCTATAAGCCTCGCGCTTGCTCCAGGTCAGTTTCCTTCTAGTAGCTTCCTACTTATCAATTTGTTGCTACATTTTCTGCCATCACAATGTCCCTGCTTGCATTATCAAATGAATTACTTCTACTGATCGCAAAGTACCTTCAATCCCAAGCAGATATCAACGCGTTCATGCAAACAAACAGTCGCCCCTACCATCTGTTGAACACCTACCTCTATCGGTACAATGTTCAATATGGGCACAGTTCCGCCTTGCTCTGGGGAGCAGAGCATGGACACGAGACCACCATCCAAAAATCACTGCGCGAAGGAGCCGATGTGCGATGGAAGTCCAACTACGAGTCGCTGGTGCAACCGGTGTATTTTATGGGCCGCTGGATGAGGACACTGCGCTCCCATGGCGACTTCAAGAAGCACCCGATTTCCTCCGCAGCAGCACAGGGACACAACGCGATTGTCGAGCTGTTACTTGATCACGGGGCGGATCCGGACTTCAAAGACCAGTGTGGCCGGAGTCCGCTGTCCTTAGCCGCGGAAAAGGGTCACATGCAAGTAATAACTTGAGCTGGATAAAGCCAGCTATCCAGACTCGACCATCGCTTCGCAGATCCAGGCTGCCCTTTTGCACGCAGCACCACATGGCCATGAGAATATCATGCAGCTGATGCTTGAACGAAATGTCAATGTCAATTTCCGGAATAGCAATGCCTGTCAAACCCCATTGTCGTGGGCGGCGACATCGGGCCAGGAGGCCATCGCAAAGCTGCTGCTCGATCACGGCGCTGATCCAAACCTCTGGGCGGAGGACGTTCACAGTCGGAAGACGCCCCTGTCGGAGGCGGCACGATATGGCCATGAGTCGTTGGTCAAGCTACTACTCGAAAATGGTGCTGATGTAGGTGGCTGTGGCAGGGATGCATTGTTTCGGGTGATTGGGAATGGGCACGAAGCAATAGTCAAGCTCTTAATTGAGAAGGGTGTTGACCCCCAGTCTCGCGATTACCTGGCTCAGACGACAATGACAAGGGCTGTTTCATCCGGCCACCCTGCCATCGTCAAGCTATTACTCGCAAACGGGGTTCATCCAACGCGCAAAAACTTGGAAGTGGCAAGAAGAGGAGGAAAGAAGGATGTAGTCAGTGTGTTGGAACAATGGTTCCAGTAGGCCTAGGAGATGAGAGATCTTGCAACGGTAGCAACATTATCATCATAAGAAGGGTGGAGCCTCTGGAGGGTGTTGGCGTGCTACTTGTGTATATATTTTTCTTTTCTTTTCTTTTCTTTTCTTTTCTTTTCTTTTTTTTTCTTTCATTT